>NW_027506866.1:2065000-2250000 GCF_052324685.1 Brachyhypopomus gauderio | reverse complement strand
CGCTCCTGAGAAAGAAGGAGGAGAGACTCGGCCAGCTGGAAACCTCACTGGCAGAGGAGGTAACACACACACACACACACACGTATGCCTGCACCCACACACTTACGTACAAACCCACATTAATACCTACCTGGGCTTTACAATGTTTTTCTCAGCTGTCATGTGATGAAGGCGAGCGGCTGGTGGGAGATCGGAGAGTCTCATTTGATGTCAGAGACTCAGAGACGAGCAGAGACGAGTATGGCCAAGAGGAGACGAGTGAGAGACAAACTCTGAATGCACAACACGCACACACGGGTAGACATTTTGAGAAGGCACTAATTTTGGTTTTCACAAAGTTTACTACCATAGTTTTTTTATGGTGGCAATTTGTATTGATTCTAGATTGTGAAGAGTGATTAGATGAATTGCAATTAATTGCAAAGTCATTCCCTGTGATGAAAATGACCTTTTACAATACAAAATTACAATACAAAATTATTGCATTACGGCTCCTCCATTTCAGTTAATGGAGATCATTTCAGTGATGATCTCGTTAGCTCAGGAGATAAAAAGTTGATGAGGATAAGACAGCTGACATCAATCCGTCATGCTGATTAGAAGAGAAGACTGGTTGCTTTAAAAGGGTAGTGGTGCGTTTACGTTTTCTCCTGTTAACCATGGTCACCTCCAAGGAAACACGTTCAGTCATCATTGCATCAAAAGGGTTTCACAGGCAAGGACAGTGCGGCTTGTACGATGCACCCCAATCAACCATTTATCCAGTCACTAAGGACTTTGGGGAGAGTGCTTCAAGTTGCATGAAGGAGGCTTCAGGGAGCGTCTCCTACAGGAGCGTCTCCTACAGAGGAGGCAGCTATGAGCCTCCTCACACCATCAAAGTGTGGGGTCACTCCCAATGTTGCCTAAGCAAAGCACAGCCATAAATAAGGGAAGGTATCAAAACATCCTTCCAGAACAACTTCTCCCAACGATTCAGGAGCAGTTTAGCAACAAACAATTATGGACTGTTAATAATTGTACTTCATTATATCACATAAACATTTGACAAAAGGTTCTTAAAAAAATAAACTGAGGAAGCAAACTGTGAAAACTAAAAATTTGCCCACAACTGTAAGCAGCTCTAGAGTCCACTCTGGTCTTGATGGTTCATAGTTGTCTGATGTTTTTATCTCTCTAGCAGTAATACACCCAAACCCTGGTCTTCCTCTCTGTTTCAGCACATGCAGTGCCAGTGAAAGTGCAGCAGTTAGCAGAGTCCCTGCAGCAGATCTCTGGCCAGCTGAACACAGTGCTGGGTGCACTGGGATCTCTCACTGGGAGGACCGTCCAGCCCCTCCCTCAGCCACCTCCGTCCTCCTCCTTCCCTCCTGCCCCGTCCTGGGCATGGACACCAAGCCCCGCCTCCTCTTCATTGGCCAATCAGAACAGTTTCTTACACTGTTCTGTCCCAAAAACACACGGGTCTGACCTTCATTTGAACTCCCACTGGAGCAAACTCTTCCCTGGTACGTAGAGACAGACACACCCCAAACATTAGCAGTGATGAGCAGTGGTCACCTCAGTGGGCTGCAGTAACTTTCACTAATGCTTCATTTCTTCATCACTCGTAAAACCTTTAAAATACAAATAGAAAACTTCTGCCTCTCCCTCAAGCACAAACCAGTCACTGCTGGATTTATAGCCTTTTTTGCATAGTTGATGACCTCCATTGATTTTCTGTGCTTGGATAATGCCGATCTTTTCCAGTGCAAGTGTGATGCAGTGTAGAGACCTGCTTCAGATTAGCTTCAATCTAAACCGCACTACCTGTATTAAGACTGCTCTGATTTTAGGAGTTTCCATGGATACCAGTGCCCGCTATCCCATGAGGGCTACCAGAGCATATAGTGGATACACTCCAGCAAGGTGACTACACACACTTGCACACCTGTGCAGGCTCGCTCACAATCTCTCACTCTCACTCACAGGGTCAGTGCTGCTGTTGATTTTTGAAGGAAAATTGATGAACTCATACAGTGCTTTTCCATTATGTGTGTGTGTGTGTGTGTGTGTGTGTGTGTGTGTGTGTGTGTGTGTGTGTGTGTGTGTGTGTGTGTGTGTGTAGTCTCTCCTCTGAGCTAGATAGCCAGAGGCTGCAGAGACTGATTGAAGACAACAAAAGGTGGCTGGAATCACAACGCAAAGACCCAAATGTGTATCCTTTCACAATCTCTCTCTCCCCCTCAGCTTATACACATGTACGTATCACACACAAACCAGTACGGGAACAGAATGCATCATATTTTCACACACACTCTCTTGCACCCTTGTACTCTCCTGAACCTCTGCCCAGGCCTCTCTTCACACGCTACCCAGCTGCCCCACCCACCAATGGGCTGGTCCAGCTCGGCCTGGACGAGAACAATCAGATCAAGGTCTACCATTACCGAAGAGGCACAACCCACTGATGTCCGTGTATGTCCAATGCAAACATCAGTGGATAGACAGAATACAAACATGCCATCAGCATGTACACATTACAGGTGATGTTGCTGACAAAGTCAAGTCAGATTTAGCGTAGTACTTTGAAATTCTTTTTTGATAAAAACATTTCTCATCTAATTGAAATTCAGATGGCATATCTAACTGTAATTAGTGATTAAGGTATTTCTGCCTACATAACACATTGCAGTGGTGGATTATACTTATTAAGATGGCGGTGGCAGTGTTGGATGTGGCTAAAACGAGCTGGAACGTCGTCTTTCCTGCAGGTGCTGAACCTGCGCTCTGGCGTGTCCCGCATGGCGGTGGTGTCCTTGAGGGAGTTGTACTCCAGCCTGCAGAAAGGGATGGACCAGGAAGTGGAGGCTACAGCTAAGGTCCTCCTCCACAAAGCAGCGGAGTCCAATGCCTTCATCAGGCAGGACATGGACACAGCTCTGGACAGCATGGTGCAGAACTGCACCCCCATTCGGAGCATGAACGCCCTTCTCGCTGGAGGACTCTGGTCAGTTAGCCTGCAGTGAACTTTAAACTGTGGCTTTCAGATAGCAACAACAGTCACAAGAAGCTAACACAGCACTAATTTTGGCTGCTGTTTTTACCTCTCCAATGTTCTTTCAAAATATTGCCCTGGCCTATATCAATATTTTTAGTTATTTATCCTCTTATATGTTATTTTTATTGCGTTCCATCTCCGCTCTGCTGATCCAAACTGCCCTTCACAATGCTTAAAAAATAGGCTAGTTAGCTAGCTCACAGAGGACATACAAACATTTTCTGTTTAAAAATACACATGTACACTAACTGGTGCAAGCTAAGCAATCGAATAGAATATGATCATTTGATTGTGCACTTAGATCATACATAAGGGTTTTAAGTTTCTTTATAGAAGCTAAAAGTTGTACTGTATACATTGATTGGATGGATTAATAGTTATTACTATTATTATAATAGTTATTTTTTTCCTTCTGTTTTCCTCAAAAGTAATCTGAATGCTGCAGTAAGAAAGTGTACTGCTCGGCACTTGGCTACTTTGGTAGAGAAGATTGGTGCTGGCCGCTTATTGTCTGGGGCGAAAGACGTCACACCGCGAATTATTCCTGCAGTCTCCAAGTTGGCACAGGACTCTTCACAAGAAACCAAGTTAGTACTGGGATCAGAACGAGGATTCTACAAAGCTTATTCAGTTTCCCAGATAGTAATATTTTGCTGATTCTTTTAGTCTCCTAGTCTGATACTCTGAAGTCAGCAAATGCTGCTAAATTGTAGAGTAATAGATACACTATCGTGTTTTCTAGACACAGACAGCCTTGTAAAATTGTGCTGGTAAGATAAATGGTCAGTGTGCTGTGAGTTACGGGTCCCTCACGGTTCTCTCCTGTTTTGGGGTCTGTTCCTCGTCTCAGGCGCTTGGGCCGGCGTATGCTGCTGTTCCTGTCCTCCCACCATGATTTTGATAAGATGGTGGAAAAGTACATCCCTGCCAAAGACCTGGCAACCATCAGGGACACTGTCCTCACTCTGAAATCCAAGGTAGCGATTCATGATTGGATAAATGATGAGGATTTTTTATCCCATCCACTATGCCCCATGTTAACTCATTAAACAAATGTATGTGTAGACATCAAAAAACTATTCTTTCAGAAAGTCATTCCACTGATATGCTAAGAGATGCCAGATATAAAAAAGATAAAAGATTTACCAGAAATACTATAATTCCTATATTCATTAATAATATTTATAATATTGATAATAATCATTCCAGAGAGTTACCATAGTTACCAAATACTGTCACTTTAATTGAATGAAATCTTTCTAGGTTAAGAAAATGCTTCTGTAATAACCCAGTGCTGTCCAGGGTTGATTTATTTATCATTGTTCCTTTTAAATGTCCTTTTTATAGAGCTGGTTAGGGAACTTTACCCCTGCAAGCCACAACTGGTTGAGCAGAAGGTGCTCCCTCTGCTCTGTTAGCTCCTGGGGACCTCCAGCAACAGTGGTACGGTCCACGGGAGGGGTGGAAGCGTGAGAGGGGCCACTGTCCACCTATGCCAAGCCCTTCATGCCCACATGGGCCCTGCGCTGCTGGACTGCGCTGGTTACCAACCTTCCAATATCCGCAAGAGCCTAAGAGAGATTGTGAAGAACCTCCCGACCACATGAGAGCTGCCAGCCAGACCTCCAGACAAAAATAAAGCCCAACATGGATTCTACTTGAGGATGGAGATGTTTGTGCATTTCTTACTGTGCCTGCACTCTAAATGAAAGAGAGAGGAAGAAAGTCAAACGTTTTTAACATTTTGGATTGTCTAGCAGAAAGCTAAATCCTTAAACTCAGAAGTCCTTTTAAATAAGGAGCACAGATTTTAGTGAATCACATCAGGTTTAACACACCTAGGAGCTCTGCTCTTTTTGCACTTTGAAATACTAACACTTATGATAACTGTTGTCATGGTGACTATAGATATATATTGTTCTATGATTGTTATTTTCTGTTGACATATCCTGAGGTAACTGTGCAGAATGTAATTTATCACATACACAAGAAACAAGGATCTGGGGGGTATTCCACGAAGCGAGCTAACTCAGTAAGCCGGGCTTTTTAAGACAAGCCTGGCTCATTTTGCTCAAATTCGGTTCCACGAAAGAGGCTAGACTTGAGCCTCGCTCAGTTACTACAGCAACATATACGTTTGAACTAACCTGCTCTGTACCAGGCTAGAGTTGAGGCTTAGCTTAGCGGGACCGCTTCTATTGGCTGAGCAGCGTGATGTCAGTCTCACCATCCGGGAAACTGAATTGAGGAACAAGGTTCCACTGCAGTTCTATCCATTAAATTGCTGTGGATGTAGCATATAATATCATATCTTTATACATTTAATTGAGTACTGTAATTATTAGTTTGGAATGATTGCAGGTTATTATTATCAAAATTTAATAATTATATTTCCAAATGCAATATATATTTCGATCTTAAGAGTACATATTCATTGTTAATCAGTGAGGTTTCTGCACATTTTAATGTATTGGTTTAATCTTCACAAATTCAGGTCAGTGTAAAATGGAATACAGTGTCTAATCGCAGTTATGGTGCAGAAACATACATTAGTATAAACTATATCACAAAAAATACAATTCTTTGTACCTGAGTATTAATAATTATTAATACTGAGTAATTTAGGTGAAGATACTTTTAGGTATATATTTATCCCCATACTTCCTCTTTTGTGTTCAAATTACAAGCAAATCATATCACTCTGCAATTTACATATGTTCAGTATAAATAATGTAAATGTGTGGTTAACTTAATGGTGCAAAAAGGAAATGGACACAGACAACTACCTTACCAAGATTTTCATACAGGTGATACAAATAATCCAAAATGTATGCTATAAAAGAGCAGCTAACAGTGAAGGCTGAAGGCTGATTGACCATGGCATGCCCATTTGTAGAGAATCCAGTAGATGAGGGAGCGTGTATAGTGTGCAGAGCATTCATGCTACCAGCTCCAAGGTCATTCCAGGACAGGACAGATCCACTGGGCTTTCCAGATGACTACTTATTTGTTCAGAAGACACAGTATTATATATCTTTGTAAATTACTGGGGCCATATATTGAGAAGACCACTAGACGTAGTAAAGCTCTTACCAAACCCCAAACGGTCTGTATCGCTTTGCGCTTCTTTGCCAGTCGTGCATTTCTGTACAGCATTGGGGATGCATAACATCTTAGTAAGGCAACGGTCTGCCGTGAAATTCGAAAGGTTTACCTTGCGCTTAAGCGTTTCCTTAATATATTCATCAAATTCCCTGGTCACAGAGGCATCCTTCCCATCCTTTTCAGAACAGCTGGCATGTATTCATGAGAAGTAGTGTTGGTTTGATCATTAACTTGGAGTCAATCAATCAATCAAATTTTATTTATATAGCGCTTTTTACAACAGTTGTTGTCACAAAGCAGCTTTACAAGTGCCGAGTCCTAGCCCCCAGAGAGCAAGCCAAGGGCGACAGTGGCAAGGAAAAACTCCCTAGTTTTTTTGCATGAGGAAGAAACCTTGAGAGGAACCAAGACTCAGGGGGGGAACCCATCCTCCTCTGGCCGACACCGGTCACCATGACAACAACAACAATTTAGACAGAAAGAAAATAAAGAAAAGGAAAAGATGTAGTAATGTCCATCATGGTGTAGGTTTAACCGGTCAGGCAGTAGGGGGCTGGCACTGGAGTTAAATGTATATGACTTTAACAGATGCTCTTATCCAGAGCACTTACCAAAGTGCTTTGTATTCATCTTAATCAACTATTTCATGCTAAAATTCATTCAATTCAAAACGCATTGAATTCTCTAGGATTTTCAAATGTCATTGGTGCTATAGACTGTACTCACATCTGGATAAAGGCTCCATCTGTACCCATGGAGGCAGACTATGTGAACCAAAAAATTATTTCACAGCATCAATGTACAGGTACATGCAAGTTTTGCCTACCCAACAGAAAATGTAAAGCATGTCAGTTCATGGGTTTGAACAACTTGTTCTAAATGGTTTGCACCAGCCAATTTCTATTCTCCAACATTGAGGTAAAATGGCCCGGCTCGGTGCACAATATTTCGTGCCTCCTCACTGGCACAGAGGTTTGGCCAAGGTAAGAACACTCCAACTACACAAAATAGTGCAGATTTGGCCTCAGTGTTTAACTCTTCTCCTTATAATTGTAGGTGCTTTTCCTGGCTTATTGCTTAGGGATAGGGGTTACCCCTGCCAACCTTTTCTCCTTACCC
The DNA here is from genome assembly GCF_052324685.1 of Brachyhypopomus gauderio. Taxonomy (NCBI): domain Eukaryota; kingdom Metazoa; phylum Chordata; class Actinopteri; order Gymnotiformes; family Hypopomidae; genus Brachyhypopomus; species Brachyhypopomus gauderio. The sequence goes on along the minus strand of NW_027506866.1, from coordinate 2,242,736 downwards.
CATATGCAGACCCTACAACAGATGCAGAGAGGAGGTTCAATCGTGCACATTCTAAGACAAGGGCATGCAGTGAGATGGCATTTGGACAGTTAAAGAGCAGATTTAACTGCTTGCGCCATCTCAGAGTCACCCCTGAGAGAGCCTGTGATATCGTAGCACCCTGTGCAGTTTTGCACAATGTGGCAATACTGCAAAAAGAAGAAATGCCAAGAGTGCAGTTGGAGCAATGGGAAGATGGCATTTTAATTGCAGACCACATGGATGGTAGAGCTATGAGGGACATGTATGCAAACACTTACTTTGGTTAAGGGAATATTTTGTTAATTTGTTCATTAACACTATTAACATAAAACAAGACGTCTTTTTTTTTGGAAAGAGAAATTTATTAATTGTCTTGCTGAGCCTGTGGACAGAAGAAACTTTGATTTACTTATCTTGCAAAAACAAGCATATTAAAGTGAGACCTTTTTGCAAATACTCACATTTTTCTCCATTTTCTTTATTTCAAGCTCCAACTTCCATATTTTTAGTTTTTTGTATTGCAGATCTGCTTTTTTACATTCTATATCTTGGAGCAAGAACCTTTTGTAGATCTCACTAATCTCAGATTCCTTTAAGACTGAAGTATAGTCAAGATTGAGAAGTATTTATTCATGTTGAACTGCATAACTACTACTCACGTGTTCTCTTGCAGAGGTGTGAGCTCTGGACATGGAGGCCTGAGGGTCTTCTCTCTGTTCTTCCATTTCCTTTAAATACAACACAAATCATGAGATCACACAGCACATTAACAGACAGATACATAGACACACACGCCTTACAGAACAGGCAGACACTGTGTCCTCATTCTCCTGTACCATCCTGGATGGTCCGGCAATCTCCCCCTGCAAACAACAAATTAAGACACATAAATGTTAACGATCCTCAGGGTTCAGTCATAAGAAATAGGCTGGTTTATGGTACTCACATCATTGTCAAATACAGGAGGGTCTAAAAGAGTCCGCACACCCCCCACCACTGTAGTCATCAAGAATACAATAATACTATGATGTAGCCTGTAAGAACAAACATGTAAAATCTGAGAAACAACTGAACCTACCTTTAACATAAGGCTGTGTATCATGAGGACAGACAGGATCAGATGATGTTCCTCCTTCAATTCCCACAATGATGGGGTGTCCGCTGTTTTGCTCTAAAGCAAGGTCTTCTGCAGGAGTGAGGGCTGCTACAGGAGGCCCACCACCAGCAGCAGCAGTAGCAGTAGCAGTTTTCTTTCTGGTTGCTAAAATATTTTATATAGTTATTTAATATGGTGTTTTACCTTTTCCTGCACATGTTACTTTTAAATCATGAAATTATTATTAACATTATTAATTTACTATAACACTTTTAAAATGCCAATGAATGGATTAAATTACACTACCGTTCAAAAGTTTGGGGTCACTTAGAAATGTTCTTATTTTTGAAAGAAAAGCTGTTTTTTTTTTTTTTTAATTTAGCTAACATTAAATGCATCAAAAATACACTCTATACATTATTAATGTGGTAAATGACTATTCTAGCTGTAAACATCTGGTTTTTAATGCAATATCTACATAGATGTATGGAGACCCATTTCCAACAACCATCACTCCAGTGTTCTAATGGTACATTGTGTTTGCTAACTCTGTAAGGAGGCTATTGGATATTTAGAAAACCCTTGAAAACCCTTGTGCAAGTAGGTTAGCACAGCTGAAAACAGTTTTGCTGATTAGAGAAGCTATAAAACTGACCTTCCTTTGAGCTAGTTGAGAATCTGGAGCATTACAATTGTTGGTTCGATTAAAATCACAAAATGGCCAGAAAAAAACAACTTTCAATTGAAACTCGACAGTCTATTCTTGTTCTGAGAAATGAAGTCTATTCCATGCAAGACATTTTGCAAGAAACTGAAGATTTCCTACAATGGTGTGTACTACTCCCTTCAGAGGAGAGCACAGACAGGCTCTAACCAGAGTAGAAGGAGAAGTGGAAGGCACCGCTGCACAACTGAGCAAGAAGACAAGTACATTAGAGTCTCAGGTTTGAGAAATCGACGCCTCACAGGTCCTCAACTGGCAGCTTCATTAAATAGTACCCGCAAAATGCCAGTGTCAACGTCTACAGTGAAGAGGCGACTCCGGGATGCTGGCCTTCAGGGCAGAGTGGCAAAGAAAAAGATTAATATGGGCAAAATAACACAGACATTGGACAGAGGAAGATTGGAAAAAAGTGTTATGGACAGATGAATCAAAGTTTGAGGTGTTTGGATCACACAGACGAACATTTGTGAGACGCAGAACAACTGAAAAGATGCTGGAAGAGTGCCTGACACCATCTGTCAAACATGGTGGAGGTAATGTGATGGTCTGGGGTTGCTTTGGTGCTGGTAAAGTGGGAGATTTGAACAAGGTAAAGGGGATTTTGAATAAGGAAGGCTATCACTCCATTTTGCAACACCATGCCATACCCTGTGGACAGCGCTTGATTGGAGCCAATTTCATCCTGCAACAGGACAATGACCCAAAGCACTCCTCCAAATTATGCACAAACTATTTAGAGAAGAAGCAGGCAGCTGGTGTTTTATCGGTAATGGAGTGGCCAGCGCAGTCACCAGATCTCAACCCCATTGAGCTGTTGTGGGAGCAGCTTGACCGTATGGTACGAAAAAAGTGCCCATTAACCCAATCAAACTTGTGGGAGCGGCTTCTGGAAGCATGGGGTGAAATTTCTCCAGATTACCTCAGCAAATTAACAGCTAAAATGCCAAAGGTCTGCAATGCTGTAATTGCTGCTAAGGGAGCATTCTTTGACGAAAGCAAAGTTTAAAGTAGAAAATTATTTCAAATTTAAAAAAAAAACATTATTTCTACCTTGTCAATGTCTGGACTATATTTCTATTCATTTTGCAACTCATTTGATAAATAAAAGTATGAGATTTCAGGGAAAACACAAAATTGTCTAGGTGACCCCAAACTTTTGAACGGTAGTGTATATGCTCACGCATTTAATCTGTCTGCAATATTATGCCAAGCAGCTTCTCTGGCTTTATTAATACAGGATGTGTTGCCTTTCTTCATAATAACGTGTTTATATTCCTCATAAAGACGTATGAGCAGCTCCTGTTCAGCAGAAGGAAAAAAAAGCTGCTCGTTTCTTCAGCTCTTTCGACATTTTCTTGCCTTTTCGAATATCGATTAGTGAGGCTGTGTAAATACTGTGTGCACGCGCATGATCGCCAATTACAAAAGCCTGGCTTGAATTAGCGGGAATAGGTTGCGTCTGGATTTCGTTAGTGGAACGGAACTAGACGGAAGTGAACTGTTTGGCTAACTCAAGCGAGGCTCACTCTAATAAGCGCCGCTTTCATAAGCTCGCTTCGTGGAATAGCCCCCTGGTCAGCTAACGAACTATCCAAACGCTAACGCAAATCATCCAGGATAATCCAGTCACATAAGAGGAAATATAATTAACTATACTGATAGGCTACCAAAAAAGTAGGCGTGTCCCGCGTGTCTTTGCTCCCCACCGCAAACTTCAAGGCAACCAATTAACCCTAATAAGTTCAATCTACTTAAAAAACAGAGGTAACTCGTTGCCTCAAAAAAATTTAGTAATGGCTTCTGTCAAAACTAATATACTTGAGTTGTATGGATACAACTCATACTTATATGATTTAAATAGAGTGAACTAATCAAAAGTTGAAATTACTCAATTTACTCAATTTTAAATTACTCAGTTGCTTTTACTTGTTAATTTAACTTTTGTTATGATTTTGAGTTTTTTGCTTAGCACTAGCATTAGCAACAATATATTTTGCTTACCCTTTAAACATAATATAGGAATTAAATGTAACTATTGTTTTAAATGTGTCCGAGCTGTGAACCCGAGAGAGGGGCCTTAGGAAATCATGATGCGTAAGGAGTTTAAACGAGAAGGTGATTGCTCAAGCAGAAGTGGTGAACTAATAATGCTGACATGGGTGAAACATGAATGTATGACATCCTGATGTATGGTGACCTCGGGTCAAGCAGACAGTCCAGAGACAGGAACCATATGTATAAGAGATGTTAGGTTTGGAGACAAAGAGAGAAGACTTGTTTGTTCGAACAACAATACCATGTAAGGCATAGAAGCAGATCTGTGAGTTTGGGGCGTGGAGAAATCGTATATAAAGACGGCATGTACAAACACTTGTTGGGTCTCTCTGATGTTAGAATGTGAGATCCCCAGAGATATCTCTGTTTTAATAAAGGCATTTTTGCTATTGCTATAATTTTGGTATGTGGTTCCTGCTACAGTATTAATCACTACACAGTTACAAATAACTTAAGAGATACTTGTGAGATTTTTTATTATTAATACTTAATTGTTATAATTATTGTAAATGAACTTCACTGACAACACTGGTTTCATAGATATGAACTTGTTTATTATCATTTGGCATCAAATAACATTTTAAACCATTACTGCTTTCAGTCAAAAGCAAAACAGTGTGCTTCATACAAAAGATCAAGTGAATGACAAGACATAGGCTATAACGTGACATGAACAGAGATTCCTCAAATCAGTGCTTTTAAGCAATAAAGTTATTTTTGAGCAATAAAATGCTTGCCTTGCACAACATAAAATTAGAGAGAGAGAGAGAGGAAGCATTTTCATTTATTTACTTCAAACTAGCTAAAATAAACACCAACTTTACATCCTGCTGGTAGTGAGTGTATTTCTAACTAAAATTTCTGCTAAATTCTAAGAAATCCTTTAGTTTTTTTACGACTGCTAACATGCGTTTCCCAATACTTGAGATACATTTTTAAAACTCTAACACAGCAACACATTTACTGAATGCTAACATTAGCAGCAAGCTAGCATTATCAGCAATCTATCCAAATTAATACATTGCTAACTGTTCTGCCACCCTTATACGCCCTGCACAAGTCAGCAGACAAACAACTCCTCTCCCAATCACCACGCTGAAGAGGATTCCAGTTCTTCTTGTTTAATGGTTGAATGGAAGTAGGGTAAAACTGCAAAGAATAAAATAGCATATTAACAATTGCTATATGGCAGAGTTAGAGCTGTACCATCGTAATACATGTCATCTAAGCAACAAGCAACAAATATAAACAGAATATGATCCAAACTTATGTTGCGAAACTAACATACCGACAGTACATCTGAAAGGCGAGAGATGTAACAGATGGCAATTGATTAGAACATGCAGACATGAGACTCTCTTCTCGTATACTGACAATGCACTTCCTGAACTAACACAGAGTTGGTGACATCATCAAAATGAACCTCAAACTACACCTCGTCAAAATAGAAGTCTCAAACCCACCCCATACATAGACTGACAATACACTCCCCGCCTGGTATCTGTGGATACCACTACCGTTAACCTAAATGACAAAAAACCTCATCAGTTCTTCCGTTACTCAGCCGGAAGCAGCGTCACTACTTGCGTGACAGGTCTCAAGAAAAGTTTAGTCCCTTCTTTATCTGCAACCTTGATTTCTACTTTGCGAACTCTCCCATCTTCACTTGGTAACACTTTACTGATGCGGCCTAATGGCCAGTCATTTCGCTTCGACTGACAGTCTTTCACAAGCACCACGCTCCCTTCCGTAATATTGTTCTCGTCGTTTCGCCACTTCCTTCTTGGTTGAAGTGTACACAGGTATTGTTTTTGCCACCTGTCCCAGAAGGTGTTTGCCAAACTTTGGACATGTTTCCACTGGCGTCTGTAAAGGTCAGCCCCACTAAACTGACCTGGGGGAACGGGGCAGGAACCGGTCTTTTGTGTGAGTAGAGTTGCAGGTGTTAAGACGAAAGGGTCCTCAGGATCTGAAGAAACAGGTATCAGAGGCCTGGAATTCACTATAGCAGTCACCTCAGCCATGAATGTGCTTAGAACTTCATGAGTCATCTTCACGGGTCGAGTTTGCAGCATCATAGAATCCAGAATTTTTCGGGTGACACCGATCATCCGTTCCCATGCACCCCCCATGTGTGAGGCATGGGGTGGGTTAAAGACCCAAGAACATCCTTGATCTGTGAGAAATCTAGACAATTTGCTCTCATCTAAGTTGGAAGAGATGTTCAACTCTCTGCATGCTCCTATAAAGTTGGTTCCCCGATCCGACCGTATCTGCCTCACTGGGCCGCGAAGAGCAATGAGACGTCTCATGGCATTTATGAAAGAGGAGGTGTCCATACTTTCAATGATCTCGATGTGAATTGCCCTTATGCTCAAGCAAGTGAATAGTACTGCCCATCTCTTGTCATTAGCATGACCTCCCCTTGTGCGGCGAGTGGAGACGGTCCACGGCCCGAACACATCAACTCCTACATATGTAAATGGAGGCTCCATGCTTACTCTGTCCGCAGGTAAGTCTGCCATTTTCTGTATTTTGGTCTCACCCCTGAGTCTTCGGCAAGTAACACACTTGTGGATAAGCGAGCATATACATCTTTTGCCCCCCACAATCCAATAACCTGCAGCACGCACAGTACCCTCAGTGAAATGTCACCCCTGGTGTTGACATTGTTCGTGGTAATGTCTCGCTATCAGAACCGCGATGTGATGTCGTCCTGGGATTATAATTGGTTTTTTCTCCTCATCTGGGATGCATGCTTGAGATATGCGTCCCCCGACCCTCAAGAACCCGTCTTCTCCCGTGACAGGACTCAAATTAAGAAGAGGACTACCCTTTGGGAGCTTTTCTCCGCTACTAATGCACTGAAGTTCTTTCGCATAAACTTCCGCTTGTACTGCCTTAATGATGATGTTTTTGGCTCGTATAAGTTCGTTGACATCACGGGGTACAGCGCAGTGGTGCCAACCCTTACAGCCTCTTGGATCTGTGTCGCAGTCTTTTCTGAAAGAGGCAGCGATGTGCATCAGGCCAGAGACTCCCCGAATCAATGACTTCCAGGTGGAAAAGCGACTGAAGCGTCCTGCACCGAGATGGGGATCCTTGGCGACAGTAGCCAACGTCATTACTTCAGGGCGGACATCTAAATCGTCATCAGGATTGATAAGGTCAAAGGTACGCTCGTGGCAGGTTGTTTGGTCTGACTGCGATAAGAATGCAGGGCCTGTCAGCCATGTAGTTTTCTTGAGGTCAGCCGCAGGGACACCTCTGGTTGCTAGATCAGCTGGATTCTGATCGCTGGACACATAACACCACTGTGATGGCTGAGAGCTCCTTCTAATCCTCTGGACTCTATTACTTACAAATACATAGAATCGACGTTTTTCATTGTTAATGTATCCAAGGACTATTTTGCTATCAGTAAAGAACGTGACCTTATCGAATTCAATGTCAATGTCAGCTCTTATAACATCTGCCACATCCACACCTAACACCGCAGCACAGAGTTCGAGTCTGGGTATAGTTAAGTCAGGACGTGGGGCAAGCCTGGCTTTCCCCAAGATGAAACCTGTCTGGTAGTTCCCTTCTGTGTCTAAGACCCTCAGGTAGGCTACTGCACCTATCGCCGAGACAGAAGCATCTGAGAAAACGCAAAGCTCTCGTCTTAGAGAAGTAGAGAGAGAGGCCTGTGTGTAGGCTCTGGGGATGTGTAGACTTTGGAGCTCTTGCAGGGAGTCTCTCCACCGTTCCCACAGCTCTCGTTTACTGAGAGGTAGAGGTTCATCCCAGTCTTGAGAGTGTGTTGTGAGGTCTCTAAGAAAAGCTTTACCTTGGATTATGACTGGTGCTGCAAATCCCAGAGGATCATATAGACTATTCACGGTGGAGAGGACTCCACGTCGCGTGAAGGGTTTGCTGTCGCCGGACACCTGGAAGGTGAATGTGTCGTTCTTAAGATCCCAAGCGACCCCGAGGGTGCGCTGAACTGGCGCTGTGTCACTACCCAGATCTAGGTTTCTCAGACAGCTTGCCTGGTCTTCTGAAGGGAAAGCGCTCATGACTTCTTTGCAGTTTGATGTAATCTTATGCAACCTCAGATTAGAGAAGGCTAGCATGCTTTGTACTCTCTTTAGGAGGTCGATGGCAGCTATGGCAGTAGGCAGTGATTTTAGACCATCATCAACGTAGAAGTCTCTTTCTACGAACTCTCTGGCATCTGCTCCATATTCCACCTCTCTCTCCCTTGCCGCTTGTCTGAGGCCATAAATTGCAACAGCCGGAGAGGGGCTGTTCCCGAAGACATGGACATTCATTCTGAACTCTACGACATCTTTGTTTTCGTTGTTGTCTTCGTACCAGAAGAACCTGAGAAAATTTCTGTCTTGTGGTCTAACAATAAAACAGTGGAACATCTGCTGTATATCTGAGGTGATAGCCACTGCCTCTTTCCTAAAACGCATGAGAACCCCGAGAAGGTTATTATTGAGGTCAGGTCCAGTTAAGAGTACGTCGTTAAGCGACACTCCCTCACACTGACAGCTTGAGTCGAAAACCACTCTGATCTGTCCCGGTTTTTTTGGGTGGTAAACCCCGAACAATGGCAGGTACCAACATTCTTCCTGTGTTTGGAGTGGGGGGGCCCTTTCGGCATGACTGTTCTCCAGTAACTTCTGCATGAAGCCGAAGAAGTGTTCTTTCATATCCGGTCTCTTTAAGAAGGAGCGTTGTAAAGAACGAAAGCGGTTGAAAGCCTGTTCTCTGTTGTTTGGTAGGCGCCGTCGTTGGAGCTTGAAAGGAAGGGGAGCTACCCAACTGTTCCCTTCATTTTTGTAAAAACCTTCTTTCATGATGCGAAGGAAGGTCAAGTCTTCAATCGAATGCCCTGGCTTTTCGTCATGCTCTGTTCTCTTGAAGATGTCACCTCCGACATGACACTTGCTCTCTCCTTGTGATAAGGTCTTATCGAGGACATCTTTAGGGGTTCTTGAGGTCTTCGCTGTACAGACACCCTCTCTCACCCGGTAGGTATTAGGACATGGCTCAAAAAGTGAACATCTTCCCTTCTCTAGAGTGTTCGTGAAGAAGACCTCAGCACTAGATGGCTTGTGGACTCTGCCAAGACAGACATTGCCAACCAGGACCCAACCAAGGTCCAGTCTTACAGCGTATGGTGCGTCGTGTGGTCCATTTATCTGTTCTCTGGCCTTATGAATTCTGATCATGTCCCTTCCAAGCAGGATCATTATTGGAGCGTCATGGTCGAGCTCTGGTATCTGTTTTGCTATAGGTTTCAAGTGTGGGTGATGTTGTGCAGCTTGTGGCGTGGGGATCTCTGAACGGTTGTCAGGGATTTCGTTACATTCAATCAAAGTTGGAAGCGGAAGAGTGACTTTTCCATCTATAGAACTCACTTGAAAGCCGTAGGCTCGCCTGCCGCTCACCTCTGTCACACCTGCACATGTTTTTAGGGTGTAAGGAAAACTTTGACTGTCTAAATTGAAAACATCAAAGAACTCAGATCTTACGAGAGAACGATTACTCTGATCATCAATAACAGCGTACACCTTGATCGCTTCTTCTCGGCAGCCGGTCGGGAATATGTTTACTAAGGAAATCTTTGAACATGATTTGCCCCTCACATTATCTCCGCAGATTTCGGTGCAGTTGGCTGATGCTTCTTCTCTAGAAGAACAGCTCATCTCCCCGCCTTGATCTCCAGTGAAGGTGGGGGCCTTCACAGATTCAGGAATGGATACCGCATGTAGAGCTGAGTGATGCCTTTCGCTGTGACACTCGCTGCACTTCACAAGTCTTTCACAGTTCCTCGCTAGATGTGTTGTTGAAGCTAGACATTTAAAACAAATACCATTCTGTTTTAGAAAGGCTTTCCTGTCCTCTAAAGACTTCTCTCTGAATGCGCGACACTTTTGCAGGGGGTGTGGCTTCTTATGAATAGGGCACAGCTTCTCTGGGTTGATGTTTGTGTCCTGCATACCACTATTTGTTGTTTTATCTAGAGAGACGTATGTCTTGTGGACTGAGATGGGCGCCCTGTTTGTAGTTCTAGGGTAGTCTGGTTTGCTGCAGCCTGCTTGCGGAAGGAAGAAACTAGGGTCGTTACGCATCTTAGCTTGATCTGATATAAAATCTACAAGCACAGAGAATGGAGGGAAGGAGACCCCGTGTTGTTGTTTGAACATGTAGCCTAACATCATCCATCTCTCTTGCAGATTAAAGGGCAGTTTCTGAACAATGTTGGACACGCCACGTGCAGTGTCTAAGCATGCTAGGCCTGGAAGCATTCCTTCTGATTTTGCTGCTTGGAGTTCTGTCAGCAAGTCTCCTAATTCTCTCAGCTTGTTCCAATCTCTATTTGCAATCCTTGGAAAGCCATCAACTCTTTTAAACAGAGTGCTCTCAATGACTTCTGGTGCCCCAAAACATTCGTCTAGCCGCTGCCATATCATTTGAAGTCCCTTTTCTGGGATGTAGACATGCACGGCTCTGATTCGCTTAGCTTGTTCCCTTGACTCTGTACCAAGCCACTTAACTAAGAGATCTATCTCTTCTTTAGCAGAAAGGTTGAGACTCATGGCGAGGCTTTGGAATGATGCTTTCCAAGCTCTATAATTTTCTGGCCGATCATCAAACTGCAGTAGGCCTGTGGCAATTACTTCTCTGCGTGCCATGTACTTAACGAGGTCAGCAATGTTCTGACTGTCTCTATAGTGAGCCTGCGGAGTATTGTCGATGGTCTGAGAATATTTTATAGGAGAAGGCGGGCATGGCGGGCATGGCTTGACTTGTTGATAAGTTGGGTATAATGGAGCTGGGCACGACGGCGGCCCTACACCAGGATATTGCAGGTTCCCAGATGGGGGACTCACGTTCTCTGGTGGCCGAGAATAACTAAAGCAGGTATCATGCCTTCGAATACTGGGGCCTGGATGCCCCATGAGTTGCAATGGCTCAATGGCATTCACCTCTGAATGGGTAGATTGTTTCTCTGTCTTGACTGTGTGTGTACTTGTAAATTGTATCTCAACATCAGAGGCAGCGTTGGGGGAGAGCATGCTGAAGGGATCTGAAACCTGTGCGTATGGCAGCTGCGGCAAAATACTTTCATTTAGCGCGACCTGGTGAGCCGTCAGTATTTCTTCCTGAAGTCTGTTCTGCTCTTGAATGTAATCTTTGGTGCGCTGAACAGAATCATGGGAGCTCCGACCTGCGTCCCCTTTTAATTCACAGGCGGACTCTTTGTCACAAACTAGAGCTGTCGCTAATGCTTCGGCTTTTGCAACCGCAGCGGCGGCAGTTTTTTCAGCATTTAGAACCTCGAGACGCGCATCTAAGCATGTTTTCTCTGCGTCTAAATGTGCCTTTTGCATCTTAATCTGCATTTCTCTTTCTGCATATTTGGCTTTAGCCTTGGCTTCTTCTGCCTCTGCGAAGGCTATAGCGGCAGCTGAACTGGAAGAAGAGCCACGAGAGCATTTTGAAGCTGCTGGCCAACGAGATTGGGTGACGAGACTGCTTTGGGAGCCAGACTTCTGTTTTTCCATAATGGGATATGAGCCTGACCGGCGTGCCTGTATCACTTCTTTACTGTAGCGATGACACTGACCTCTTCTGATGTATCTCAGCCCGTTGAGAGGTTGTCGTTTTACTGTTCTGCCACCCTTATATGCCCTGCACAAGTCAGCAGACAAACAACTCCTCTCCCAATCACCACGCTGAAGAGGATTCCAGTTCTTCTTGTTTAATGGTTGAATGGAAGTAGGGTAAAACTGCAAAGAATAAAATAGCATATTAACAATTGCTATATGGCAGAGTTAGAGCTGTACCATCGTAATACATGTCATCTAAGCAACAAGCAACAAATATAAACAGAATATGATCCAAACTTATGTTGCGAAACTAACATACCGACAGTACATCTGAAAGGCGAGAGATGTAACAGATGGCAATTGATTACAACATGCAGACATGAGACTCTCTTCTCGTATACTGACAATGCACTTCCTGAACTAACACAGAGTTGGTGACATCATCAAAATGAACCTCAAACTACACCTCGTCAAAATAGAAGTCTCAAACCCACCCCATACATAGACTGACAATACACTCCCCGCCTGGTATCTGTGGATACCACTACCGTTAACCTAAATGACAAAAAACCTCATCAGTTCTTCCGTTACTCAGCCGGAAGCAGCGTCACTACTTGCGTGACAGGTCTCAAGAAAAGTTTAGTCCCTTCTTTATCTGCAACCTTGATTTCTACTTTGCGAACTCTCCCATCTTCACTTGGTAACACTTTACTGATGCGGCCTAATGGCCAGTCATTTCGCTTCGACTGACAGTCTTTCACAAGCACCACGCTCCCTTCCGTAATATTGTTCTCGTCGTTTCGCCACTTCCTTCTTGGTTGAAGTGTACACAGGTATTGTTTTTGCCACCTGTCCCAGAAGGTGTTTGCCAAACTTTGGACATGTTTCCACTGGCGTCTGTAAAGGTCAGCCCCACTAAACTGACCTGGGGGAACGGGGCAGGAACCGGTCTTTTGTGTGAGTAGAGTTGCAGGTGTTAAGACGAAAGGGTCCTCAGGATCTGAAGAAACAGGTATCAGAGGCCTGGAATTCACTATAGCAGTCACCTCAGCCATGAATGTGCTTAGAACTTCATGAGTCATCTTCACGGGTCGAGTTTGCAGCATCATAGAATCCAGAATTTTTCGGGTGACACCGATCATCCGTTCCCATGCACCCCCCATGTGTGAGGCATGGGGTGGGTTAAAGACCCAAGAACATCCTTGATCTGTGAGAAATCTAGACAATTTGCTCTCATCTAAGTTGGAAGAGATGTTCAACTCTCTGCATGCTCCTATAAAGTTGGTTCCCCGATCCGACCGTATCTGCCTCACTGGGCCGCGAAGAGCAATGAGACGTCTCATGGCATTTATGAAAGAGGAGGTGTCCATACTTTCAATGATCTCGATGTGAATTGCCCTTATGCTCAAGCAAGTGAATAGTACTGCCCATCTCTTGTCATTAGCATGACCTCCCCTTGTGCGGCGAGTGGAGACGGTCCACGGCCCGAACACATCAACTCCTACATATGTAAATGGAGGCTCCATGCTTACTCTGTCCGCAGGTAAGTCTGCCATTTTCTGTATTTTGGTCTCACCCCTGAGTCTTCGGCAAGTAACACACTTGTGGATAAGCGAGCATATACATCTTTTGCCCCCCACAATCCAATAACCTGCAGCACGCACAGTACCCTCAGTGAAATGTCACCCCTGGTGTTGACATTGTTCGTGGTAATGTCTCGCTATCAGAACCGCGATGTGATGTCGTCCTGGGATTATAATTGGTTTTTTCTCCTCATCTGGGATGCATGCTTGAGATATGCGTCCCCCGACCCTCAAGAACCCGTCTTCTCCCGTGACAGGACTCAAATTAAGAAGAGGACTACCCTTTGGGAGCTTTTCTCCGCTACTAATGCACTGAAGTTCTTTCGCATAAACTTCCGCTTGTACTGCCTTAATGATGATGTTTTTGGCTCGTATAAGTTCGTTGACATCACGGGGTACAGCGCAGTGGTGCCAACCCTTACAGCCTCTTGGATCTGTGTCGCAGTCTTTTCTGAAAGAGGCAGCGATGTGCATCAGGCCAGAGACTCCCCGAATCAATGACTTCCAGGTGGAAAAGCGACTGAAGCGTCCTGCACCGAGATGGGGATCCTTGGCGACAGTAGCCAACGTCATTACTTCAGGGCGGACATCTAAATCGTCATCAGGATTGATAAGGTCAAAGGTACGCTCGTGGCAGGTTGTTTGGTCTGACTGCGATAAGAATGCAGGGCCTGTCAGCCATGTAGTTTTCTTGAGGTCAGCCGCAGGGACACCTCTGGTTGCTAGATCAGCTGGATTCTGATCGCTGGACACATAACACCACTGTGATGGCTGAGAGCTCCTTCTAATCCTCTGGACTCTATTACTTACAAATACATAGAATCGACGTTTTTCATTGTTAATGTATCCAAGGACTATTTTGCTATCAGTAAAGAACGTGACCTTATCGAATTCAATGTCAATGTCAGCTCTTATAACATCTGCCACATCCACACCTAACACCGCAGCACAGAGTTCGAGTCTGGGTATAGTTAAGTCAGGACGTGGGGCAAGCCTGGCTTTCCCCAAGATGAAACCTGTCTGGTAGTTCCCTTCTGTGTCTAAGACCCTCAGGTAGGCTACTGCACCTATCGCCGAGACAGAAGCATCTGAGAAAACGCAAAGCTCTCGTCTTAGAGAAGTAGAGAGAGAGGCCTGTGTGTAGGCTCTGGGGATGTGTAGACTTTGGAGCTCTTGCAGGGAGTCTCTCCACCGTTCCCACAGCTCTCGTTTACTGAGAGGTAGAGGTTCATCCCAGTCTTGAGAGTGTGTTGTGAGGTCTCTAAGAAAAGCTTTACCTTGGATTATGACTGGTGCTGCAAATCCCAGAGGATCATATAGACTATTCACGGTGGAGAGGACTCCACGTCGCGTGAAGGGTTTGCTGTCGCCGGACACCTGGAAGGTGAATGTGTCGTTCTTAAGATCCCAAGCGACCCCGAGGGTGCGCTGAACTGGCGCTGTGTCACTACCCAGATCTAGGTTTCTCAGACAGCTTGCCTGGTCTTCTGAAGGGAAAGCGCTCATGACTTCTTTGCAGTTTGATGTAATCTTATGCAACCTCAGATTAGAGAAGGCTAGCATGCTTTGTACTCTCTTTAGGAGGTCGATGGCAGCTATGGCAGTAGGCAGTGATTTTAGACCATCATCAACGTAGAAGTCTCTTTCTACGAACTCTCTGGCATCTGCTCCATATTCCACCTCTCTCTCCCTTGCCGCTTGTCTGAGGCCATAAATTGCAACAGCCGGAGAGGGGCTGTTCCCGAAGACATGGACATTCATTCTGAACTCTACGACATCTTTGTTTTCGTTGTTGTCTTCGTACCAGAAGAACCTGAGAAAATTTCTGTCTTGTGGTCTAACAATAAAACAGTGGAACATCTGCTGTATATCTGAGGTGATAGCCACTGCCTCTTTCCTAAAACGCATGAGAACCCCGAGAAGGTTATTATTGAGGTCAGGTCCAGTTAAGAGTACGTCGTTAAGCGACACTCCCTCACACTGACAGCTTGAGTCGAAAACCACTCTGATCTGTCCCGGTTTTTTTGGGTGGTAAACCCCGAACAATGGCAGGTACCAACATTCTTCCTGTGTTTGGAGTGGGGGGGCCCTTTCGGCATGACTGTTCTCCAGTAACTTCTGCATGAAGCCGAAGAAGTGTTCTTTCATATCCGGTCTCTTTAAGAAGGAGCGTTGTAAAGAACGAAAGCGGTTGAAAGCCTGTTCTCTGTTGTTTGGTAGGCGCCGTCGTTGGAGCTTGAAAGGAAGGGGAGCTACCCAACTGTTCCCTTCATTTTTGTAAAAACCTTCTTTCATGATGCGAAGGAAGGTCAAGTCTTCAATCGAATGCCCTGGCTTTTCGTCATGCTCTGTTCTCTTGAAGATGTCACCTCCGACATGACACTTGCTCTCTCCTTGTGATAAGGTCTTATCGAGGACATCTTTAGGGGTTCTTGAGGTCTTCGCTGTACAGACACCCTCTCTCACCCGGTAGGTATTAGGACATGGCTCAAAAAGTGAACATCTTCCCTTCTCTAGAGTGTTCGTGAAGAAGACCTCAGCACTAGATGGCTTGTGGACTCTGCCAAGACAGACATTGCCAACCAGGACCCAACCAAGGTCCAGTCTTACAGCGTATGGTGCGTCGTGTGGTCCATTTATCTGTTCTCTGGCCTTATGAATTCTGATCATGTCCCTTCCAAGCAGGATCATTATTGGAGCGTCATGGTCGAGCTCTGGTATCTGTTTTGCTATAGGTTTCAAGTGTGGGTGATGTTGTGCAGCTTGTGGCGTGGGGATCTCTGAACGGTTGTCAGGGATTTCGTTACATTCAATCAAAGTTGGAAGCGGAAGAGTGACTTTTCCATCTATAGAACTCACTTGAAAGCCGTAGGCTCGCCTGCCGCTCACCTCTGTCACACCTGCACATGTTTTTAGGGTGTAAGGAAAACTTTGACTGTCTAAATTGAAAACATCAAAGAACTCAGATCTTACGAGAGAACGATTACTCTGATCATCAATAACAGCGTACACCTTGATCGCTTCTTCTCGGCAGCCGGTCGGGAATATGTTTACTAAGGAAATCTTTGAACATGATTTGCCCCTCACATTATCTCCGCAGATTTCGGTGCAGTTGGCTGATGCTTCTTCTCTAGAAGAACAGCTCATCTCCCCGCCTTGATCTCCAGTGAAGGTGGGGGCCTTCACAGATTCAGGAATGGATACCGCATGTAGAGCTGAGTGATGCCTTTCGCTGTGACACTCGCTGCACTTCACAAGTCTTTCACAGTTCCTCGCTAGATGTGTTGTTGAAGCTAGACATTTAAAACAAATACCATTCTGTTTTAGAAAGGCTTTCCTGTCCTCTAAAGACTTCTCTCTGAATGCGCGACACTTTTGCAGGGGGTGTGGCTTCTTATGAATAGGGCACAGCTTCTCTGGGTTGATGTTTGTGTCCTGCATACCACTATTTGTTGTTTTATCTAGAGAGACGTATGTCTTGTGGACTGAGATGGGCGCCCTGTTTGTAGTTCTAGGGTAGTCTGGTTTGCTGCAGCCTGCTTGCGGAAGGAAGAAACTAGGGTCGTTACGCATCTTAGCTTGATCTGATATAAAATCTACAAGCACAGAGAATGGAGGGAAGGAGACCCCGTGTTGTTGTTTGAACATGTAGCCTAACATCATCCATCTCTCTTGCAGATTAAAGGGCAGTTTCTGAACAATGTTGGACACGCCACGTGCAGTGTCTAAGCATGCTAGGCCTGGAAGCATTCCTTCTGATTTTGCTGCTTGGAGTTCTGTCAGCAAGTCTCCTAATTCTCTCAGCTTGTTCCAATCTCTATTTGCAATCCTTGGAAAGCCATCAACTCTTTTAAACAGAGTGCTCTCAATGACTTCTGGTGCCCCAAAACATTCGTCTAGCCGCTGCCATATCATTTGAAGTCCCTTTTCTGGGATGTAGACATGCACGGCTCTGATTCGCTTAGCTTGTTCCCTTGACTCTGTACCAAGCCACTTAACTAAGAGATCTATCTCTTCTTTAGCAGAAAGGTTGAGACTCATGGCGAGGCTTTGGAATGATGCTTTCCAAGCTCTATAATTTTCTGGCCGATCATCAAACTGCAGTAGGCCTGTGGCAATTACTTCTCTGCGTGCCATGTACTTAACGAGGTCAGCAATGTTCTGACTGTCTCTATAGTGAGCCTGCGGAGTATTGTCGATGGTCTGAGAATATTTTATAGGAGAAGGCGGGCATGGCGGGCATGGCTTGACTTGTTGATAAGTTGGGTATAATGGAGCTGGGCACGACGGCGGCCCTACACCAGGATATTGCAGGTTCCCAGATGGGGGACTCACGTTCTCTGGTGGCCGAGAATAACTAAAGCAGGTATCATGCCTTCGAATACTGGGGCCTGGATGCCCCATGAGTTGCAATGGCTCAATGGCATTCACCTCTGAATGGGTAGATTGTTTCTCTGTCTTGACTGTGTGTGTACTTGTAAATTGTATCTCAACATCAGAGGCAGCGTTGGGGGAGAGCATGCTGAAGGGATCTGAAACCTGTGCGTATGGCAGCTGCGGCAAAATACTTTCATTTAGCGCGACCTGGTGAGCCGTCAGTATTTCTTCCTGAAGTCTGTTCTGCTCTTGAATGTAATCTTTGGTGCGCTGAACAGAATCATGGGAGCTCCGACCTGCGTCCCCTTTTAATTCACAGGCGGACTCTTTGTCACAAACTAGAGCTGTCGCTAATGCTTCGGCTTTTGCAACCGCAGCGGCGGCAGTTTTTTCAGCATTTAGAACCTCGAGACGCGCATCTAAGCATGTTTTCTCTGCGTCTAAATGTGCCTTTTGCATCTTAATCTGCATTTCTCTTTCTGCATATTTGGCTTTAGCCTTGGCTTCTTCTGCCTCTGCGAAGGCTATAGCGGCAGCTGAACTGGAAGAAGAGCCACGAGAGCATTTTGAAGCTGCTGGCCAACGAGATTGGGTGACGAGACTGCTTTGGGAGCCAGACTTCTGTTTTTCCATAATGGGATATGAGCCTGACCGGCGTGCCTGTATCACTTCTTTACTGTAGCGATGACACTGACCTCTTCTGATGTATCTCAGCCCGTTGAGAGGTTGTCGTTTTACTGTTCTGCCACCCTTATATGCCCTGCACAAGTCAGCAGACAAACAACTCCTCTCCCAATCACCACGCTGAAGAGGATTCCAGTTCTTCTTGTTTAATGGTTGAATGGAAGTAGGGTAAAACTGCAAAGAATAAAATAGCATATTAACAATTGCTATATGGCAGAGTTAGAGCTGTACCATCGTAATACATGTCATCTAAGCAACAAGCAACAAATATAAACAGAATATGATCCAAACTTATGTTGCGAAACTAACATACCGACAGTACATCTGAAAGGCGAGAGATGTAACAGATGGCAATTGATTACAACATGCAGACATGAGACTCTCTTCTCGTATACTGACAATGCACTTCCTGAACTAACACAGAGTTGGTGACATCATCAAAATGAACCTCAAACTACACCTCGTCAAAATAGAAGTCTCAAACCCACCCCATACATAGACTGACAATACACTAACACATGTATAAAACAGTTCATTCCTGCCACACAATCTAATTGGTTAAGAACTGCTCTAACCGATCAGATATTTCACCATAACGCCACAGCTGTGATGAAGAATACAATAGTCGTCTTTATTTCGTGTCTGCATTATCACACACTGTTAACCCTAATAAGTTCAATCTACATTAAAAAACAGAGGTATTGAGTTGTATGGATACAATTCATACTTATATGATTTAAATAGAGTGAACTAATTAAAAGTTGAAATTACTCAATTTAAAATTACTCAATTGCTTTTACTTGTTAATTTAACTACACAATTACAAATACCTTAAACTATTAAGAAAGAACTGCTTACAGTTAATACATCAAGTTTTTAATACTTTTACTTATGAGATTTTTTATTATTAATACTTAATTGTTATAATTATTGTAAATGAACTTCACTGACAACACTGGTTTCATAGATATGAACTTGTTTATTATCATTTGGCATCAAATAACATTTTAAACCATTACTGCTTTCAGTCAAAAGCAAAACAGTGTGCTTCATACAAAAGATCAAGTGAATGACAAGACATAGGCTATAACGTGACATGAACAGAGTTTCTATAATAAAGTTATTTTTGAGCAATAAAATGCTTGCTAACGTTAGCAGCAAGCTAGCATTATCAGCAATCTATCCAAATTAATACATTGCTAGCACATGTATAAAAGAGTTAGTTCCTGCCACACAATCTAATTGGTTAAGAACTGCTCCAACCGATCAGATATTTCACCATAACGCCACAGCTGTGATGAAGAATACAATTGTCTTTATTTTGTGTCTGCATTATCACACAATGTTAAAAAGCTTCTCCAAGTCACGTGTTTGCCAAAAGTTTAATAGACACGAATTAGTTCGGCGCCCCACACACAGGACGTATACGGTGTACATGTAATGTCACAGAAATTCAGTGGATAGAATTATTAGTAGGAAGTATCATGTATTGATTTTTTATTGCAAAGGCCCTAATGGGGAAAATACCTTTATATATTTCTAATCTACTTCCATTTCAATCTAATTTATCTTATTTATATAATACAAAATCACAAAATAAGTTGCTCTTAGATAGCCCATTAGAAAGAACAGAGTTGGTCATGGTGAGCGGTGTCGGCCAGAGGAGGATGGGTTCCCCCCCTGAGTCTTGGTTCCTCTCAAGGTTTCTTCCTCATGCAAAAAACTATGGAGTTTTTCCTTGCCACTGTTGCCCTTGGCTTGCTCACTGGGGGCTAGGACTCGGCACTTGTAAAGCTGCTTTGTGACAACAACTGTTGTAAAAAGTGCTATATAAATAAAATTTGATTGATTGATTGAGTTGGGGAAAATGGCTTTTTCATTGTATGCGCCTTATGTTTGGAATGAGCGTCAAGCTGTCTTAAACCTAGGCTTCTTACCCTCTCTGAAATTGTGTTGTGTATAGAAGTATTGTATGTCATTGTGTATAATTGTTTTGTTCTGCAAATATTGGCCAGGACTCCCTGGGAGAAGAGTTATTGTAACTCAGTGAGATTCCTCCTGGTTGAATAAATGTTAAATAAAAATAAATATATAAAACAGATGATGCATCTGAAATAAACATAATTTAAAAACAAAATACTAAAATAGGCTAAAACAAACAAAAATGGACTAACAAACAAACAAACAAAAAAGCCCAGACACTGCAGTATTGAAATTCTGTAATAAAGTCATTTTTTTTTCAGGTAAGAAGAGCCTGCTGAGGGGTAGTTCAAAGTCAAAGTCAACTTTATTGTCAAATCTGTGATACGTGCAGGACATACACAGGATTGAAATTACGTTACTCTCAGACTCCATAGTGCAGCGGTAAACATTTACTTAAAATTAACATTAACTAAAACAGTAAAAAAAGGAATAGTACAATAGTAACGGTAAGTACAATAGTAAAGATAAAAATATAGCTGAGTTGTTTATATATATAATAAAATAAATAGAGGTCTCTGAAATTTACATTCAAGTAAGTGGCGTATGCAGCAGTAAGTAAACATACTGTATGTGCAAAGTGAATGTATGAGGAATCTGGTGTAATTACGATTAAAGTGAACGTATGCAATGAATTAGAAATATAATGTGCAAATGTAACAGGAGTGCAAATTGAAGAAAGAGCAGGGAGTGAGTTGATCCTCCTGACTGGTGGACTGGTGCCAGGGGGATCTGCCTCCTGAACTGTCATGAGATCACAACAGATCCTGGACCTGTAGGAGGAGCCAAGACACAAAATGGCAGTGAGATATCAATACTCCCAGCTGAACTACTCTCTGGACTACACCTGGTTGCAGCATGTGGATAAGACAACAGGGCGAAGATAAGATTTTCTATGGGGCAGTGTGAAGTGTGACGGCAGCTGCAGCGTGAGAAGGCAAACTGCTCTACAGACGCTCTACCTGGCTCAGAGAGGCTGAAACTTGGAGGACGCGGCTCTGTGTCTCTCGGCGCCGGGCAGGGCTGCTCTGGCAGAAGGCACAACCGAGGTCTTTTTGGACCATCCCGGAGGTCGCGGCGCTCGATTCTATAAGGAGATGCGAGACAGTGATCAACGACTGCGACCTGTCGACAGAGCCGGAGGGGAGGGAGAGGCAGAGCGCATGGGACTCACCCGGTGGGATGACCATGGCCAGCGACTTGGGCAGGGTGGCGGCGTTTTCCACAAAGGTGGGCAGGCGCCTGGGGCTGAGCGGGCTGCAGGTGTCCGAGTCCCGCACGGTCACACAGCTGTTGACGTCCACCCGCTTGTTCACGCCGCAGCTAGGGAGGAGTGTTTAAATCCACAAAGTGAGCAAACAGAAGGGTGACCGTTTCAACACAGAGCAAACACAGAGCTCAGAGGCACAGGAGGCGGAGCAAAGGAGTTCGTGGGGAGGGCACCTGGTGGGATTGTCCTTGCCCTCGGTCTCGCTGGAGATGGTGATTATTCTGACAGCGGGGTGGAGTGTGTCCGAGATGACGATGGGCTGAGATGGGTGCGTGGCAGAGGACATACACACAACCAACAAACAGGTCACATGTACTTAATGGCAAGACCCTTCAAACATAGCTGAAAAGCACATTTCCGGTGAGTAATTCCTTATCTGAACACCTGCAGTGTTTAATGTGAGCTGTAGGTTTGGGGATACTGGTGCAACACACGACAAGCTTGTGCTGGCAGGCCCACCTGGCTGTGTTGGTCGGGCTGGCTGCTGAAGGTGACTGGAAGGTTGGAGTTGGTGCTGGCACCCGCCCCCAGCCCCGCCCCCAGCCACGCCCCCACTGCCGAACAGGCCTCTGCTGCCGTCGAAGCCCGTGCACCTCCGCTTACAGATCTCCATGTTCTGGAAGCAAGACTTTACACTGCAAAGTGAGAGAGACAGAGAGTGAGACAGACAACGAGAGTGACACACAGAGTCAGTGAGACAGAAAGAGGTGAGTTACAGCACTGTGCTACAGCAAGTTACAATAAGATGGCGTTCCTTAAAAAGAGCTCTTTGGGGTTTTCTTCCATTTGCATGCAACTTTAGTGTGCTTCCAGTTGGAATTCTTAGCTCCTTGTCTGAATACATTTTACACGAAAGAAGCAAATTATGGAGCGCCCAGCCCTGCATAATGATCGACACGCAAACCATCCTGCCCGCGTCGGAGCTGGAACACAGGCTGGACTGTGTGAGACGGAGGGACGGCCCTGTACACACTCACTGTGCACTGTGAGGGTAGTGAGAGAGGTGAGCCATGGTGACGAATGGGTGTTTGAGAGTCTCCAATGGCGTGATCCGTTTCCCTGCGTCCAGCGTCAGCATCTTTTTAAGCAGGTTGATGAACTCCCACCGGTCAGCCTTCTCCACCTGAACGTCTGTGCCTTCCAGAATGGGCATGTTGACCTGCATGGGAGACGAACGGGTAGGTCATATTATGTGCCAGCAGAGGGCGGCGATGTGCCTAAGACGCTGTTTCAGCAGCAACATTGCCGTGTGTTCCTCTGCATTTCACAGGCGCTGTTGTGACTTACATACACTTCTTATTATGACAGCATGAACCCTCGAACCCTTGAACTCAAAACCAAGACCTTGCTCTACATGCTCCACCAGCAGCTGGTGCGCTTTGTTCTTCATTTGCATGTCACAGCAGTGATGCTAAGCGTGCAATAAGGTGTACAAGAGCACAAATAACCTGCTTCATGTCATCGAGACGGTCGAAAATGTATCTCCTGGTCTCTTGGGACTTGACGCCAAGCTCCACCTCATGCTCTAAAGGCGTCTGGGGAACATAGAAGGAGAAAAAACGTTCAGGTGTACTGTCAGGTGCCATTACAGATCTCTTATGAACCGAACACATGGCACAAGAAGGATGGGGGACCTTGAGTCTCCACAGATGGTAGCTGGAGCCAGAGCCCCTGTGGAAGAAGCATCTGGTCTTGGTTCCCGCACTCAGGAGGTTCTCTGCTGGAAGGCCCTGCGTCTGGGAGATGTACCGGATCTGCGGCGACAGCGTACAGGAGGGATGATTTTATGGTATGATGGGATGACTTTATTTTATGTTCATATATTGATCCTGAAGACGAGCTAGCAAAGACAACTACTCTATCCAAACCCTACATGTCCCTACAGCCACAAAGCCACCATGGGTCTGCACCTCTAACACAGTAAGGGCTTCGCTTTCCTAAAACACCTTGCACCAGTCAACCCTGTTGTACTGGGAGCTTCACCTGGACCCATCTTAGAATTCCACTGTCATGCAAACCTGAGATTTTTTCCCACTGCAAGACAGTATTCCTAGCACTACTGTAAAGAGCTCTTATTAGATTACCAATTATAGCCAGCAAACACATCTCAGGCCTAAATGGCCCACAGATCACACTCTCAACACATTTGAGTTAATTGTTTTGTTGGTTCCCCAAAAATCATTCATAGTCTGTTCTTTGCCAGTCATTACAGACAGCTAGCAAGCTGCATAGTTAGAATAAAGGTGGCCATCACTGTTAGCAACTCCACTCTTCTCCCAAACAAGATTTACATCTTTATTACACAGCGAGGAAGTTCTGGAAAGGAGGTGGGAAAGCAGACTCTAAATCAGCACTGTTCTTCGATGCTTCGTGAATAAAGACAGAAGCGTGAGAAAGGCGAGGTTCGGGTCCGAGGCCCGTGGGCTGACCTGATCGTATTCAGATGCTCCAGGATACAGGGGACAGCCCAGGAAGAGCTCGGCGATGACACAGCCCAGGGACCACATATCGATGGCCTCGCAGAACGGGAGACCCAGGATGATCTCGGGCGATCTGGACCAAAAAGACAAAAACGTCCATCATCACGTTTAGCATGATACTGTGGTTTGTGGTGATTCAAAGGTACTCACTTTAACACAGAGTGATGAATTAATGTGTGAAAATGTAAAAGCTTTAAGAAGTATTTTTTTTACTACCTGAAATATTCTTTTGGTAAATTGGTAGCACAATACTGGCCTGTGCATTACCCATCTACTACTGTAGTGTAACCTGACACTGACACTACACTGACACACTGACACTACATACTGATGTGCTGTTCTCCACTACGTAAATACAGAACAACACTGCCATGGTGTAACTACAATGGAGCAGTGCGGGTACCCTGTACTGATATTACCAAAGCCTGAAGCATAAAACCATAAAACCAACCAAAAAAATATTTTTATGTGTGCTGAGAGCATCTTAACTTCTCAGGCACTGAAGATATTAAGATATTCTTTGGTGTTTGGATAAATGACAACACTTACATGATCCAGTTAAAAATACATCACTTATAAATCAAATGGCAATCAAACGCGTTGCAGTTCATCGTAATGCTTATCACAATCTTAATGTGCAGCCGTGTCACCATAGCCATCCACAACGGGCAGTTCACCTCTCAAGCACACTCGAGCGGAAGCGATTCCCGCAACCATGCATCTGTTTCCAATATGCCTTAGGCCGCGCCACTCACCGGTAGTATCTGGTCTGCAGGTAGGAGGAGCACACGGCCTTGGAGACGCGGGTGGCGGAGCCGAAGTCGATGACCTTGACCCGGTACGGCTGCCTGACGGGGTCCACCAGCATGATGTTGTCAGGCTTGAGGTCGGTGTGGATCAGGCCCAGACTCTTCAGCTTCAGGAGCGCCATGGCCAACTGCTGCACTATGGGCCGGATGCACTTTAGCGGCAGCGGGCTGTGCTTGACGAAGTCCTGCAGGCTCTGCCCCAGCATCTCAAACACCAGGCATAAGTGGTTCCTGTGCTGGAAGCACTCGTACGAGCGAACAATGTTGAACTCGTCTACGTTCTCCTTGTTGAGACGGCTCAGGATGCTCATCTGAGCAGATGGGGGAAGATGGGACAGGCGTTAAGTTATGTGGGCACAGCATTCAAGGGCTAATATGCTACGTAACTTCAATAGCATCAGCCCAGTTACTGCATGGCTCCCTTCAGACATTTACTTTTGCTATATTTGGCAGATGCTCTTTTCCAGAGGGAAATGACCCCTGATCAGTGGCGGCTGGTGCACAAATAATTGAGGGGGGTGTAAACAAATTAAAAACAAATAAAGCAGTCTTATTGCCCTTTATTTATTTGAACATGAATTTTGCCCTAACGTTCTTCAAGTGAATGCTTTGTGAGAAGATTATTTTGTAAAGATAAAACTGAATTTTCTCTCATTTTGTATGAGCTGCTGCTCCAGCCTGCTGATATTCAACATGAACCGATTTACGTTGGAGGTTCACGCGAGGTGGGCGGAGTCTCGCCCTACGATCACTCGCGAAAGTATAAACCAGCTTTAACGAACCGCAGCTGACTGACACTACCAACAAGAGTGGGTGTGTCCAACAAGAGTGGGTGTGTCTGAAACCGACCAATTAAACTGCAGCCTCAGATCAGTGCTTGGCAAAAGTTTATGCCTCTCCATGCACTCTCATTAGACCGGTGCCCCGCACACAGGAAGTGTGCACAATGTAAGCAATTAAATACAATTATGTGTTTACACTTTTAATAAATTCAAACATGGCAATTAGACACACAGTGTCACTAAATAATTTCCTCACTATCGCAGTTTATAATGAACTCATTTTAATATCGGAACAATATTAAGGGGGCGGCGCCCCAGCGCCCCATATTGACCAGCCGCCACTGCCCCTGATTACAAATTGCAGTGTTAGCCAATATCAGCCTATTACATCTTATTAGAGCAGGAACAAAGCAACATCACAATCAGGGCTACAATTGTGTAACGCGGGAGTACAGGGAGGTACTTGACGTGTGAAAAGAGAAACAATATAAGCCGTGAGAGCATGGTAAAACAATAAACAAAACTTCAGACAGCTGAAACGGATCATTGCTGATTACGTCCCGCAACTCCTGGTGGTAGAGGGAGTGGCAGCCGAGCCAGCCCTGACACATTGATTCTCAAAACCTCTTTTAAATCTACCATAATTTCCCCACCTCGATCAGGCCCTGGCGGGCATAGGCAGGGTGATTTTTCAGGATCTTGATGGCGACAGATTGACTGGTGCCGCGCTTCCAGCACTTGGCCACCTGGCCAAAAGTCCCGCGGCCAAGGAACTCCAGCACCTCGTATCTGTTGGAGGCAGAGCAGAGGACCTCGTGCTGCACTAGACGGTAGTCGTCCATGCTGAGGAAACTGCTGCTTGTAGCCATGGAGTCAAAGTACGCCATGGACCAGGTGGTAGAGATTTAACCAATCTGAATATCTTATTTAGTTATCTGGGTTAACTAACCTCAGAACAAACTTTTTGAATAAAAAGCAGAAGAAAACGACACGGAATTCATTCGTAGTCGACCGTAAATGTTGTTCTGTTTGCACATCACTATGACAACGCGTAATGTAAACTAGCGGTTTCCATGGAAGCTCAATTCGAATTCTACGATTGTGACGTGGTAACAGGCACCACAACGCGCTACGCAGCGCTGCTTTATTAGCATATAAGATCAAATATAAGGTCGATTAATTTCAAAACAATACACAAAACAACAGCACTGTTTTAAATGTGCGTGTTTGGGTAGCCAGCTACAGTTTTGCTTTTTCTCTAATTCGCTCGCTAGCTATTACCTAACCACCCCCCCCCCCCCCCCCCCCAAACGATCACGTTGGCGTATTAATATGTAGTTAAGATATATGCTCGTTTGGGTAGGATTTAATCCAGTAGCTCTACCTTACCTAACAAACTAGCAATATTTTATTTAATGGTAGTTTATTTTCAAAGCACACAATCTTAACGTCTTAATGCACTCTCGAGTTTACCGCTGGAATTACAAGAGGTTGATACATTTCTTATGTATTTGTAACTTATATATTTGTAACGTTATATAAGCGAACCATTCAGTCAAATAGCTATTTGTTGCGAAACGAAACACAGTTCATTTCAAGCATCTTCAAATGCTTTAGCCAATATCCAACACTTTTTTTTAAATCTGAAAAAGCAACATTAAAATGAAAGTATTTCCAAGTATTTCAAGCAGTCGTACGAACCCTAAAATTGGGTCTGTCCACTACAAACTCCTTTATGCTTTTAATTCTTCAGCCGAACGCTTGGTGAAGGGGGTTGTATAGAAGGATAAACTGATAGCACATGTACATCTCAGAGACTCTGCTGGATGTAACACAGTTCGTCTGGAATACGTATTTAAGAGCGCGTGCTCATCGCCAACACGTCTCTGATAGTCTGTGGTGGATCGTGAAAGACCTCCAGCAGCTGCATTACAGACCTACCTGGCTGCGTCATGATCGCGCCTGCGTCTCGGAGACGCTTATGAGATCTCTCCTAGACTATTTAATACGGCGTTTTTTCATCTGTAGTACGTCTTTTAAACGGCAGGCTTGGATGCCAAAATGACGTTCATACGCTGCATTCCAGACTTATATGTACAGTATAGCTAAAATGCAGCATCTGAACGTACCTGAATGTGGCATTTAAAATCAAACCAGATTGAATTACATTTAAAGCTAGATTTTATATTCTTCTTCCTCCCTAAGTTAAAGCTATGAAATACACAAGCAGCGAGATCGTATTAGCCACTAAGAAGCCTAAAGACTCAAACAGAAATATACACTGGAAAATTATGCTATATTATTTTATGTAATTAATTAATATTATTATTATTACCACAAAACAAAATTAAGTGAAAGGGATTTTCATTTAACATGTTTATTTAACAGAAAATCAACAATATGCAACAAACGTGTAATTAACAAATTAAAGATGAGCGTCTTGCTGGTGCCAGGTGGAGGTAGTCTTTTAGGCATTTTTCAGCCTCTGCTTTCATGGGAGCGGGTAGCGCTGGGTTCTTCACTGCGGCAGCTGTGTCAAAATATTATTACTATTCTTGTTAAAGAGGCATAAGGGCTACACATTTATCAGCTATATTACCCTGAATACATTAATTAAACTGCATGTAAGAAATAAATCATCTAATGTATCTGTTATTAGGCTAGGCTTAAGGTATTAGGTTACAAGCATAGTAAGTAATTGGAGGAGGAGTAGTATTTTCCAAAATATACAAAGGTGTTGTTATTTACCGGTCATTTTGCCGTAAAACTTTAAAAACCACATGACCTATAAGAGTCCGTAAATGCTATGCGCTTCATGTTAAAGCTAAAAATGTAACATGTAAGTCGTTCCAATATACTCACCAATAACAAGCTGTCCACAGGCTGTCTGTTTTAATCCTCGCTTGTGTCCCCTGCCACACCAGTTAAGGCTTTTTGCCAGGTTTGGGGTGAAGACCTTGCTGGAGATCCACCATATCGTTCTCTTTATTGTGTGGCCTCCACTTAGTGACAGCATGTTGGTCTGAAATAAAGCACAATAAGAATATAAATGGATAAACAGCAATCTCACTGCACCAACTGCACCTTCATATGTCCTAGGAAATGTACATTGTTTTGCATTTTGTAATCAGGGTTCTTATTTAAAATCAGTTAATATCTTATTCATTGTATTGACTTAAAGTAAGTGATTAGAACGTTTTTGACTAATAATATAAAACTGTATACAGTCTTGGCTAAAATATTTGCACTTCTTTTTAGAAAATATTTAGATGCAATATTGACAGATTGGTGAACCTCTACCCATCTCTGGAGGGATGGAGGGATGGAGGGATAGATAGATAGATAGATAGATAGATAGATAGATAGATAGATAGATAGATAGATAGATAGATAGATAGATAGATAGATAGATAGATAGATAGATAGATAGATAGATAGATAGATAGATAGATCGATCGATCGATCGATCGATCGAACGAACAAACGAACAAACCCATCCTCCACTGGGCGGCCCTTTAGCACAAGTCCATATTTGTGGAGATAGAGAGTTGGTGGTAGCTAGATTTGATTTACAGTTTTTCTCAGTCGATTTGGTACATTTCTTTCATCATGATTTTCAAAACAGTTGCAAAGCACATAATTCACTCAAAATTCTTTGTTTTTGCTTCAAAAGCAAATATTTAGGTCAGTCAATTTGTCAGTGCCATCAGAGTATCTAGTCTGTGTGCCACTGCCTATGAACAAGGCAGTCAAAATAATTAGTCATGTTGTCAGTGCAACTATAAGTCAAAGTCAAATTTATTTATATAACGCTTTTCACAACACATGTTGTCACAAAGCAGCTTTACAGGATTTACATGGTTAACAATACTATGGGTCCATATCCCTAATGAGCAAGCCAAAGGCGACAGTGGTGAGGAAAAACTCCCTATGATGGTGGGGAATAGGAAGAAACCTCGGGAGAACCAAGACTCAAAAGGGAACCCATCCATTGGGCGGCCCGTTACAGTCACAAGTCACAGTCAGTGCAGACTGTAAGTACATTCTGATGGAAACTAGCTAAGCTTTTGATTTCAAGAATGCTGCACATGCTGTGGTATATCAAATGAAACAATACATTTTACACACAAAATACAAAGTTACACAGAACACAAAGTTACACATGACTGCATGTGGGAGACTGATAGAAAGAAATTGGGCTGGAATCAATTTTGTACAGCAATATTGTTTGACTGTATTGTTTGCACTGCAATTTGTTGACAAAAACAAATCTGATTGAAATTCAGAAAAGACAGACAGCTGACTGGAAAAACTGCAAAATTAGAAGAAACTTATTCTACACATTCAAAACAACCTGAGCACATACAGCCTCCAGAGAATATACACATTTCTGAATTTACATACATTTTCTCTATGAAATGTTTGAACAATTGAACACAGACACAGTTGTTCTTCCAATATTCAGCTGCACCCAGTGACCAGCTTCAGCCATTGTAAAACCATGACTTACATGTACAACATGGTCCACAATTGTTGCCCTTATTTCACTGTTTTGTCCCCTCAGCCTTACACCACACAGTCTTACTCCTCTTCTTGGCTGTTCACCCTGCACATGGCCTTGTGTTTCCATTATGAGACTTTGTGATACTGCAGTGTTTAGCCTCTGCAATAATGTTTGCCAATTACAGTTAGGGTTCATGAGACGCACCTCTGACCTGTAGTTGAGACCATTGGTTGATCTAAACCTTCACAAATTCCCTTTTTTACTGTATCTGAATGTTCACCTGCGAATAATTTAATCAAGTTAGGAAAAAATTACCAAAATGTAACGACAAAAAAAAAAGAAGTAAAATGATGCCTTAGAGATTATGACGACATGTTCAGCACTTTTGCATCTAATGACCCAGGCGTTGGGTCAAAATGTTTTGGAGAGTAAGACAATTCAACAGACAATACGTACAACACATTTTGATAAACATGACATAAGCAATAATGTATTTGTTCTGTCCCGCACACTTGCAGCGGGATTTGTTAGTTTGTTTAATCCCAGTTGGTGAACATTTTAATTCTCTTTTGCGCCACAAGGGGGCAGCCTTGCTACATTTGTGCTCCTGTTTTTGTTTAAATCGCGCCATCTAACGGTTAGTGGCTATAAGCAGCAAGGAGATTAGGAAACAGCCATTCGAGCACAAAAAATCCAACTAGAGATAGAAGGGCACCAAATTACCTAGGTGACTACGTAACTGAAGACGAGGATAGTGATGGAATGCATATCACAGTAGACTACTGCTGTAGAGCAGTGTGTGGCATTCCACAGACTTATGATGAAGCAATGCAATCAGACAATTCAAAAGAATGGAGAAAAGCAATGGATGAAGAAATCCAATCTCTAAATGAGAACAAAACCTTCACCCCGACAACACTAGCAGTGGGCAAGAAACCCGTGGGGGGTAGGTGGGTTTACGCAATCAAGTCTGGTGTAGATGGAAATGACCAATACAAGGCTCGATTTACCGCTAAGGGCTACAGCCAGAAAATGGGAGTAGACTATGGGGAAACGTTTTCACCAACAGCAGACCTAACGAGTATAAGAGTTGTGTTACAAAAGGCAGTACAGGAAAATTTACTGGTCCACCAGATGGATGTGAAAACGGCGTTCTTACACGCCCCCATCGACTATGAGGTCTACATAAATACACCAGAGGGTTAAGAAAAAGAGGGTGTAGTATATAAGCTGGAGAAATCACTTTATGGACTCAAACAGTCGGGACGAAATTGGAATAGGGTTTTACATAATTGTTTAACAGAAAATGGATTCACACAAAACCAAGTGTCACAAACTCCTTGTGAGCAAAAGCTTGAATACAGTGATGATGCAGTTAAAATGACAGACATCAGAATGTACAGAGAGGCCGTGGGCAGTCTGATATACCTGACAACCTGCACTAGGCCTGATCTGAGTTTTGTGGTGAGCAGGCTGTCACAGTACCTAGCTGAGCCTACACAGGAGCAATGGGTCACTGTGAAACTTGTCCTGCGATACCTTAAAGGTACATCAAACAAAGGTTTAACCTTTAGGAGAAACAACACTGAGAATCTTGGTATACAAGCCTACAGCGATGCAGACTGGGTGGCTGATAC
This sequence comes from Brachyhypopomus gauderio, assembly GCF_052324685.1. NCBI lineage: Eukaryota > Metazoa > Chordata > Actinopteri > Gymnotiformes > Hypopomidae > Brachyhypopomus > Brachyhypopomus gauderio. The sequence continues at coordinate 2,211,127 of NW_027506866.1, read as the reverse complement.
TAGTGATCGCCGCAGTACAACAGGATACTGTGTGAACCTAAGTGAGAACAGCGCACTTATTTCATGGAAGACGAAGAAGCAACCTACTGTTGCACTTTCCACATGCGAAGCAGAGTATATGGCACTTGCTTCTACTGTTCAAGAGTGTCTTTACCTAGAACAATTACTGGGGAATATGGAAAGTTACAAATACACACAAACAATAATACATGAGGACAATCAGGGGACAATGGAATATGTGCACGCTGTTAAATGACGTAATTTCCGCTAAAAGGTTAGGATGGTTGTTGACATCCGGTAGCCATTGAAAGCGTACACTGTGCTAGCTATTCACTTCACCAGTCTTGTAACGAGCATATTTACCGTTATTTACTTGGAAGTTTCCTTCATCTCCTGTCCGTTTACGTGTCCTAAACATGACAGTTAAACAAAAAAAAGTATCGTTTCAACAACGTACAGACAGCAGGTCCAACCACCACTGCTGTGTACCATTGTGCACAGCATCGACAAGGTGTAATTCCTACCTGAACTTCCACACCTTTCCAAAGGACTCAGAACTGCAGAAACAATGGGTGGTTAAGATCAGGAGAGATCATTTTATTATCACGAGTACTTCCCGTGTGTGTTTGCGATATTTTATCGCTGCTCGAACCTCCCAATCCTACTGGACGACGACGACTGCGACCTGGAGCTTTTCCTGTGCTATTTCAATGGAATAACTATACTATTCCAACTCCACGACCTGGAGTATGGGAAAGAACAGAGCGTCCACCCAACACTGATCTAACAGAGATGCAGACTGACCATGATGATGATGACCCCTTACCGTGTCATGAACATGACTACTGCGTCAGTAATGAGCCTGCTGCTCTTGATCTCTCCCTCAATGAAAATGAAGAGCTACGCAAGGAGATACCAAGGCTCCGAAAACAAATCGAAGACTTAACTCTCAGCAGCAAGTTCTGTTTGGAGCGGTTTTCTGCCTCTGATGATGACATACGATTCTTTACCAGGTAAATAAAAAATATGGCAGGACACAGTACACGGATGGGCCTTCTCTGGTGTCTGAAATACATTGTGAATGAATTAGCCATTATATAACTTTATATATAACTTTTATATTCCACAGATTTGCAAGCCATGCCCACCTCATGGGCTTTTGGAAGCAAATAGAGCCAGCCACCCACATCATACGGGTTACAAGAGCACAGACTGTTGAGAAGACTGATCAGGTCCCTCACTCTGCCAGTGCAACGGTAAATGTTTTCGTCTTGTCCATACAAAGCATGTTATGTCATCATTTTCAAATTAATCTTTACATCAAAAGAAGTTTTGATAGTCATAATGTAATATGACAATAGGATAATGTATTTTTTCCCCAGGTTCTTCAACCAATTGATGAGTTTTTTCTCTTCATGAACTACCTGTCATTGGGACTGATGCAAAAGGATTTGGCCCACAGATTTAGAATACATCGGTCAACTGTTAGTCGTATTATTAACACCTGGGCCAACTTCCTTTATACTGTATTGGGAGCTGTTTCTATTTGGTTAGATGTGGACACTGTGAAAACTCACCTCCCAGATGTGTTTCAGGACTATGCTGACACTCAAATAATTTTAGATTGCACAGAACTGAGATGTCAAACTCCAAATTCCCTTCTCCTCCAGAGTGAAGTGTTTTCCACTTATAAATCACACTGTACATTCAAAGGGTTGATTGGGATAGCCCCTCATGGCGCAGTGACCTTTGTGTCTTCTCTTTATCAAGGTGCTATCAGTGATAAAGAGATCTTAAAGCAGTCTGGCATTGTGGCCCTCCTTGACCCATCTATGGCCATCATGGTGGACAAGGGTTTCCTTGTTGAAGACTGCGTTCCATGCAAAGTCCACATACCCACGTTTCTGTCAAAGAGAGCTCAACTGTCTAGGTCAGAGATCAGAACGTCACAGTCCATTGCAAGACTGAGAGTCCATGTTGAGCGTGTGATTCGCAGAGTCAAAGAACATAAAATATTCAGCACAGTGATCCCCCTTTCAATCACAGGGAGCATAAACCAAATTTTTTACTGTTGCCTGTCTTTTGGTGAATTATCAAAATGGCCCCTTGGTAAAAGCCTGGGCAAACAATGGCTAATCTCAATCCAGAATTAGACAGATGATGTAATGTGAATGATGGTGATTTATTATTATTTTATATTTTCTCCAACCTTAAAATGATCCCTTTAAGGTCAGGGGTTGGCAAGCCGCGGCTCCAGAGCCGCATGCAGCTAAGCTTTTGAATAGAATTAATGAGTATTTAATTAACGTATATTATTTTTGAGACTTAAAAAATGTTCGGGTGGAATTTCACAAATGTCCAGTATTTAGTTTCGGTTCGCTTGAGTGACATGTCATCGTCACTGAAATAAATTTCCAATTATTTTGCTTTTGTGGCTCCGAGTCAAAAAGCTTGCCGACCCCTGCTTTAGGTCATGCTAGTCTGTAAATATTGGCTGCAATGTTAAGGTACAGTGCAATATGATAAATAGTATAAAATGCTTTCACTTTTATATGTAAAATTGACAACACAATACAACATTATGTATTTCTTAACTTTTACTGTATTTGTAAAAATGAAATGAATACAATAGTAATACAATTGACAGAATAATTTGAAATTGTTTTAATTGTTCATGAGTTCATTATGATTTTCTATTGCTTGGGCATAGAGAGGTATTTTGGCATGTAAGTGTTAAAGAAAAACATGTGACACCTCCTTTTCACCTCTTCTAATACACTGCTATCTCTGTAAACTCGCTGCACAAAAATATCATCATGGGCACAGATAACTAAATCACACCACTGCATACCAGTAATCAATAACTGGCCCTGGATTTGCCAATAATAACAATGGCTCTCCTTCAATCTGTGTAGGCCTTGTGCCACTTTGAGGAATTTGCAGTCTACATAGCTTTGTGCATTTGGGCACTTAATTTCAACAAGCCCAAATGATGGACGCTCAAGTGGGTCAAGTTCAAGTTTTTCAGAACTGCATAGTCCTTTAAGGCCCCCGTTTCCATTTCAAGTCCCCTCTTCATGTGTGCTGTTTGTCGTGTCCCTCGGATTATCCTTTCTGCCAGGCTTTCTGCAGAATGCAGAGATGTTCATTGTGCAGATGAGTGGAAGAGAATCTGCTTTCATTCCAGCGTAGACTGGTCCAGGATTGAGGGTGGCCCGGTGTGGGAGCTCACCGCTGTAGCCCTTGAAAAGTGTACTAAAAGAAGAGTGAATAACATTTATTTTTACACATTGTAATCTGTTCACCAGCACAACTGATTGTGAATCACATATCACATGTCATCTGAAGTACAACGAGGCTAAATTAAATTTTGAAGAGAACAGGGTCTTATCAGATGATCAAAAGCATTTATTTTTTTACCACACACTGTAATCTGCCTATTAAATTTGGTACTACATACCTAACTCCACTGGCTGTAGTAGCACCTGGTTTTGGCTTTAGGACAACCATGGCATCCACGGGTCCAGGCTTCACCCCCTATTAATTTAAAAGATGGTGTTAGTAAAGTGACTGTGATACATTAACTAACATTAAATAATGAAATAAGACAAACCATTGTTGGTGGTTTATGCCACTTCTGTTCTGTCTGTGTGCATGAAAGGACAGGAGGCACGACAGACATGCCAGATTCAGAATAATGAGCAGTCTGGAAAAGCAATGCAACCAAGTGGTTGCAGATTCCGCAACCAGCAACACAAGAGCAGTTGCTGTTAATGAGCACAACTGGCATTGAATCACGTAATGTCATCTGAAATACACAAGAGGCAAAATGTAATATCTTGAAAAGAAGACTTGAGCAATGTCAATAGGCGCAATTTCTGTCCCATCATGTTGTTAGTGGTGAATGTCACTTGTCTATTGTCTCATGTAACGTTTGTGCTGTTTTGCATCACTCTTAAAACACTTGGCTATACTGTCGTTCTATTCTACAGTGTTGTGCATGGTTCAATCTACTAGTTCACTGAGCAACTATAAACTATAAAATATATTTTAGATTTAAACTTCATTTTCACTCCAGATGAAATGCTTACACATAGGAGTGAAACAGGCCTACTTATATTTATATTATTTTGTTGTTTCCACCACCAACAACAGAACAGTGCAGGTTTTACTTCAACTGCTTCTTGAAGAGTGTTATCAGAATATGTTAATAGGTGTAAGTGTTGAAGCCATATGTTAATAAAGAAGATAAAAGATATGGAAGACAGATTGACAGATTTTAGAAAATGCAGTTTGAAGAATAGCTGAGGTGGACTATATTCTGCTTTTGAGTCATAGAGGTAGATAACAATAGCTCGAACTGTAAAATAAACTCCCATTTGTTTACTATAGGCAAAACAGACTGCTAATGATTCCCACTCAGCTACTCTGCATTTGGCTACCATTGTAAGCTTTGAAAACCAATGCCTATGGCTATCACAGCTTACGTGAAGTAAGAGCAAGGATAAAAGATTGAACTTGTGTTGAACTAACTTTTGAACTTGTTCAACAGAACTTTGAACGTGACACTGAACAGAACTCGTGTCATTTTAACCAGTCCAACTCTCAGCTGGTGTGGCGTATCTGTTTTCTTCATAGATCTGTAGCAGTGAGCCCTCACTGTTATCTCGTTAGCCTTACTTTTGCCTGATACTTCCATCAGAAATACAAACATGTTTTTAAAAGGCATTTCTAGTACTAGGACAGGTCGGTTCGTTACTAAAAACAACATCACTTCATTAGACTGCCACCTCAGGCTAGCTAGCTAACTAGCGTCAGCCACTTACCTTCAAAATTGCAGAGGTAGGATGAAACGTAGAACTTGAAACCCTTTTCAAGTGTACTCTGTGGCGTTGTACTTGATGCTCTGACAATACGACGCACATCGTTGACGGTAAACTTCGGTAACTCCAAGAGGCACCTTGTGAATTTCATAGACTCGGCCATAAACATCTGCACTTCCGCATACCAACCGGAAATATGGTTACATCCTTACACCAAACGACGAAGTCGCGCGTGCACCTAGTTTCAAATGACAGTAAAATTGACCAATCATATCTTCCCTCTTAGTGGGCGGGCTTAACTGTATGATAATTTCCGCCCGCTGTGGCGACGCTAGCTGACGTGCGCGTTGTTTACAAAGAGGATCACGGAGCTGTGGACCATTTTGTTGGAACCTTATTTTGCTTAAAAAGTTATCTAGTACAGATATTATTGTTTATTGCGTTTTTAAAGCTGTACTTTCGTCTCAGTTTTTTTTTTTTATTGCAGTTAATTAGGAAAGGGGGGCCCACTTTTAATGGTCACGGTTCGCTACCGATATATATACGGTCTCTGGTATGAACCCTTTGGGTACAAGCCAGGCTGCATCAGGTTATTGTAGCAGCCTGGCTGATTTGGTGTTTTGGTTAAAAAAAATAGGAAATTGTGATATGACGTGCTACTCAACTTTGGAATGTTTGGATTAGAATGTTTGGTTGGGAAGGTGGAATGTTTGGATTTCAATTTCGATGCTGAAAAGCTGAGAAGTAGTCGCATGACATTTTGCTGTGATTTACAATACTTACAAACATTACAAATCTTACAAATAATATCTAATTTACAATCGCAGATCTTTCTATTTGTTGTATATCTTTCTATCTTTCTATTCTTTCTAATTTTTTATCTTGAGAATGAGTTTTTTCCACAGGAGAACCGACCAGCCAAGGCCTGGACAGGAACAGAAGAACTTCATAGACACACCAGGTTTTACCACTCATGGTGAGAAAAATACATTTTCATATACTATACATAATTTTATACTTCTATGTAAGACAGTATATTTAGTTCTTATGAGTATGGATTTCCATAGGCTTATTCATAATAATTAAAAATTAAATATACACATTTATGTAGTAGGTTTCTAAGGTTCAGAAAAATAACATGTATATTTATTCTACTGTCAACTGTCAAGATCTTTATTTTACATTTACACATGGTACAGGATAATATAATTAATAGACCATGGGTTATTTCTTTGATTTCTTTGACCATGGAAAAAGCAAATAAAAATAAACATTTTTAAAAAGAAACAGATTTCTAACATGACATCACAAATTCTTAAGCATTCTAATGACATCACATGGCACCATAGCCCTTCTTATAATCACTTGTTCATTGGGAAACACTTACAAGGTTTTTGAGCCTCACTGTGAGGCGTGCTGGGTTTCACTTTACCTGCTGTGGGATTTTCAGGTGTGCCCTACAACCCCCAAGAGACAGTGATCCACACGGATCCCTGTGGACCAGCACCCTTCCCTCACAGAAGGACGGTGGGACCCCCAGATGTCGGCCATGTTAACACCCCTGTAGAAGGACCACTCCACACTGGTACTGTGTAACACTGAAGATTACATGCGTATTCAACAAACCAAATAATCATGCATGATGAAGTAGAAAAAAACATTTATTACATTTGTTTGTAAGGTCTGGCAGAGGTGCAGAACCATCAGCTTTCTGCACATGACCTGACCAGTAAAACATCAGTTTTATCAGAAAATATGACATGACATATTCTTCAACATTGTAATGAATTCAAATGGCACTGTAGCCCTTCTTATAGACTTGATGATCTTAACAGTATACATTCCTCTGTGCCCTGGGTTGGTGTTTTGCATTTAGGCCCTGACATGGAGAGGCAGAGACACCTTGCTCAGCCCCATGTTCAAGGCGAGGTCCTGAGACAGATGGATCCAGTCAACCTCCAGCCTGATGGTGGGTATTTGGGTATTTTGGGTATAACGTTGCTTTGTGTGGAATGCTACGGTTGCTATGGACGCTATTATTGCTATGGAATTCTATTATTGGCTAGTTAGTTAGGTTAGCCTAGCGAACGGTACCACGGAGAGTTTAGAGACAATATGGCGAGGTGATCTGTCTACTGCACTGTTATTCATAATCTTTTTCTTAATGTTCAATCAACATGACAGCAGATGCCCTTCAGAGACCAGTTGGAGACCAGTTGATCCTGGAAGAGGATTATGATGAGAATTATATCCCATCTGAACAAGGTACATTAGCTTTCGCATACTACCTGTTACAGTTTAGGACCCTGGATAAAACTTTTAACAGAGCCGGAGTGGCTAATCGGGAGATTCGGGAGGATTCTCGATGGGCCGGCTCATGTCAATCTCTAGTTTGGGCCGATTGGGATGGAAAAATAATTTTGGGCCGGATTTGGGCATGAAACTCCCGGGCTGAAAAAGTGGCCCTGAACTCCGGCCCTGAACTTTAATATATGTTACTGAAATGGTATAATTTAATATCCACCACTGATAAAGTCTACAAGCTACAACAGTTCCACCATTTAAAAACTAAATTATAACATTGACATAATAACTTAATAATATATAATAATATTATAATAATAATATTAACAACACAGTTCCAGTTGGGACTCCTGTATGTTCGTCCAAGCTATAGCTACACTTTATAACATAGAATCAATCTCCATGCATTATGGACTTAAATATTTGAATTTGTGGGATTTTGTCTTGATTTGAAAATATCATACTGATTGTGGGTATATTCTTCTTATCTGTATTGCTCCTCAGATATCCATGATTTTGCCAGACAAATTGGCATTGACCCTGAGAGGGAGCCAGAGCTCCTATGGCTGGCCAGAGAGGTGGCTGTAGCCCCACTACCTCCTGAATGGAAACCCTGGTAGGACAAGCTCATTCTCATACAGTCACCCATAATGAAACAGTTTTCTTATCCTTACACACAGAGCAGTGAGCGTTGGTGTGAGCGTTGGTTCCTTTTAGAAAAATCCAAGCATACTCTAATGTGCCCTTAATTGAGGAATGGCTTCCATTCCAAGAACTCTACGTCTCATTCATGCTGGCTCGTTCATTCAGGTTCTCGATTACCTGACGTACCAAGGCCCTTTGTCCCCTGTAACTCAGTTATAATTTTAAATACCATTTATATAAGTAGGATGCATCAGGACTTTATTGTGAGTGTCATAATGTCACATGGACTCTCTGGAAGCTTGCAAGAAGTGGGCATTAAATCACTTATGACCTAGGTGATTAGATGAGCAAATTAGACAGCCCAACTTTTTTTTAAAGACCATGGAACTGCAAGTCTGGAGAATACTGAATAATTTGACTGGGAAATAAGATTGGGCAAGAGAAAATATAACAGGCAGAAGAGGATTTTTGAAGTTGGGGAGTTTGATGTGACATGAAAGATCAGACACATTTTAACATCTGAAATCATTTTTGGATTCTGTATTCAAATGGTTTGGGGGAAAGTATGACCTTATTGTCAGGTGTGACAGTGGTGTCAGTACCTTCATAGATAAAACACACAAGATCCAGGAGATATTTAATGTTAGTTGTCCCCGAAACTAACAATTGCAAAGTATAAAATGAATATTTCATCACTCTATGCAGCAGATTTGCTTGTAGACTTGGCCTTCTGGCACTATTAATCTGAGCAATGAGACCCAGAGCACCACTCAGTGTTTCAGATGTTGTCCTGTTGACACCTTTGTGGACAGTCCTGTGCTGGAGAACCTAGGCTTGTCTACATGTCAGGTGTTTTTATGTGTGTGTTTATCTATGTGATGAGCTTGTCTCCCTTTCCTACTCCAGTCAGGATGTGACTGGAGAAGTTTACTACTTCAACTTCTCCACGGGCCAGTCCACCTGGGACCACCCCTGTGATGAGCACTACCGCCAACTAGTGGCCCAGGAGCGGGAGCGTGCTCACCACGGCCGGACTGCCTCTGCCATCTCAGGCTCCGCCTCCACAGGCACCAGAAAGAACAAGGAGAAGAAGAAGAAGAAGAAGAAGAAGGAGAAAAAAAAGAAGGAACCAGAGGGACTGAAGGCCCCAAGAGTGAGTTTGGATCTGTGTACCCTAAAATGTATTTTGTTACACAGCAGTTATATTTGTCACACTTTCTCTTCCATTCTACACATTCTTGACTGCTGTGTTTCTAATAACACTGAAATGAATTGAACAATTATTTGCTCATCGAAGTATATCAAAAGATTTAGGACAGCAGTCGCCTAAAGTTGAGCAGAAAGGAGAAAGAAAGCTAAATTGTGTGTGCCATTCTGCTAAAGCTCTCTCTCTCTCTCTCTCTCTCTCTCTCTCTCTCTCTCTCTCTCTCTCTCTCTCTCTCACACACACACTCACTCACTCTATCACTGTCTCTCAGCTGCTGGCTCCTCTGGCTCCACTGAGAGGGATGTGTGACCTTTCAGTTCCAGGACTGCGAGGTTCCCTGGGCAACTCCACAGACCTTCATCCTTTAAAGTCCTCACTAGGGGTAAATGTACGGTCTATATCCTCTAGTAGGGGTAAATGTACAGTCTATATCCTCTAGTAGGGGTGAACATGTACAGTCTATATCCTCTAGTAGGGGAATGAAACCTCATTGTATACTTTTATAAGGTGGCGTAAGAACAAACCCTACATACGTCACTGGAAGTAAAAGAACACGTCACTCCTCTGCAAAGTTTAGCTTTTACCAAATTGACTTTGACAAGTGATGGAGGTCTGAGTTCATGGCAGAGGTGTAGAGCGTATGATGGTGTGTATCTTAGGATGTATCCGGAGCAAATTTGCATTCGCTAAGAGGACGACAGCTGGAGAGTCTGGCTCCGCCCATATTTAATTCAGATCTGGAGGTGGATGAAGAGGAGGAGGATGAAGAGCAGAAGGCGGCGTCTGTCCATGAGGTGAAAACACCTGCTAGAATATAATGCTCTGATTTTTAGCTCACTGTCACCTTTGTAGTCTTTACAGTGCCGTAAAGTATGAGGAATGATTTTCTGTATCCGTGTTGCGGTGTGCGTTTGTGTGTATGTAGAGTCTGCTAGGGTCATCAGACCTGTTGCAGAACATACACTTGGACCTGGACATCCTGAAAGGGGGACTGCAGTATGAGGTGGCCACGATGTTCTTCACTCTCCCTCACACACACATTATGTTCCCAGCTTTTCACACACATTTATACAGTGCCACTAACATCACTGTGTGTGCTCACGTAATCTTGGTGTTACTGTAGCACCTTGCTCTACCTTTCACAAACACACACACACACACACACACACACACACACACACACACACACAATGATCTTGTGAATGTCTGTACATGCATGTTCATGCATATGTGTTTGCATGTGTTGGTGTGTTTGTCTGTGTATGAGCAGGACAGTGAAGTCAGTGGCAGTGCTCCTGTGGAGGAGAGATCCGAACCAGAACGCCAAGATCTCACTCCGTTAAGAGACCACAGCCCTGACCCACCCTTGCAGGTACTCATTAACACTCACACTGCCTCTCTTCCTATATGTCTCTCCCTCCCTCCCTCCCTCTCTCTGTCTGTCTGTCTGTCTGTCTTTCTCTACAAACACTATAGCAGTGGTATAAGTGAGGGGACCTCAAAGTTTATTTGAGGTTAGGGTTTTATTTGAGGTCATGCACCAGAGTTTTTCTTTCTTTCAGTGTTTCTTTTTGTCTTCTTCCTTTCCGTCCATCCATCCATCCATTTATCCATTCGTCTGTTAGTCTCAGGATGAGAAAGATGGAGAGAGAGAGGAAGATGAGAAGATGAGACCACAAGTGGCAGAGAGGTTGGTCTCATTAATGCTGTTGATACCAGAATGTGGTCAACACACGCACACACATGCATAGACACACACAGCTTTTGATAATTCAACTTTAATTCAGTTCAAAATTTGGACATCGTCCATGAACATTTTCATATTTAATCTTAAATCTACTTCTGTTGTGCAGTCAGATTGTGTGACTTCCAAGTCAGAATGCACAAATGCTCACAAGTTCAGCAAATTGACTCGGAGAATTTGACTTTGTTTCGATAAATTGTTTTAAGTGAGGAAATCACAATTGCATGTTTCTACTTTCAAGATACTGTATAATATCACTGAGGTGTGAACGTTTTCCATAAATTTCACCTGAAAGCCAAACATGTCTATAACTTTGTGAGTAGTGTGTGTGTCATGATTGGTAACATTACACTGTTGGGTGTTACAGGATGATGTTGGAGCCTTCCTCCCCTCCATCCTCTTCCTCACTCTCCAAACCCTCTGGTGGACTGCAAGAGCCACTGAAGAACAATAGCGCCCTCTGCTGGCTGAGGCCGGAGACGGTTCGGGGGACAGCGAGCAGGAGCAGCGTGGCAGAGGAGACTGAGCTGGACGTGGAGGAAGAAAAGACAAAGAGAGAGGAGGAGTGTGTGTGTGTGTGTGAGTGTGGTCAGCTGTCTGGTCTGTTGCAGGAGGTGAGGGAGGAGGTGCAGAGGGAGCACAGCAGGAAGCTGGAGCAGCTGTCGCAGGAGCACCAGGAGCAGCTCCTCACCCTCAGACACGAGCACCTGGAGGAGGTGCAGTAGGGAGAATTTATTTACTCACAGCTCAGTGATCACCTGAGAGGCCGAGCCAATGTGTGTTCATCACACGGTGTGTGTGCAGGAGAGCGTGGAGAGGGAGCGCTTGTTGAGGGCTCATCTGGAGGAGAGAGAGAGGATGCAGGATTCACACACATCCCAGCTGGAGCAGCTCAGACTACAGCTCGACTCTCAGCTCCAACACACCCACAAAACACACATGCAGAAAGTAAGATCCCACACCCACACGATACGCACGCGCAAAAACGCCTCTTCTGCCGGACCCAGTCGGGTGTTTATGTGTATAAAGACGGTGAGAGTTGTTTGTATTTGTTTGTTTTTCTTGTGTGTGTGTTTAGGAGTTAGAAGTGCAGAAGATGATGGAGCAACTGGACATGAAATCCAAAGAGCTCAAAAGTCAGGAACTGCTACTCCAAACTCAGGTACTTTACCTGCGTTATTTGAGTGTGTGTGTGTGTGTGTGTGTGTGTGTGTGTGTGTGTGTGTGTGTGTGTGTGTGTATGTGGGTGTGCTACTCCAAACTCAGGTACTTTATGTAGTGTTAGTTACTTCTAACTAAATGATAGACACGGAGAGTCATATTTGGATGCACGCATGAAGCTCCACTTTATTCAAGTCCCCTGTAAACTATATCCCCCACCTAACCACAAGGGGGAGTATAATACCATGTAACCTATAAATGCATCATTGCTACAATTTACCTGCTTTATTTGAGTGTGAGTGTGTGTGTGTGGGCGTGTGTGTGCTACTCCAAACTCAGGTACTTTACCTGCTTTATTTGAGTGTGTGTGTGTGGGCGTGTGTGTGCTACTCCATGCTCAGGTACTTTACCTGCTTTATTTGAGTGTGTGTAGGTGTGTGTGTGCTACTCCAAACTCAGGTACTTTAGCTACTTTGAGTGTGTATGTGCAACGGGTACACTGAGCTCCATTGTATTAGGTGCCCTTATAGCTGTACTTATAAGTTACTAATCATTCGTCAGTCAGTTCTTTGTGCTGAGAAGTAGTCATTGACCTGTTTTGAAGAAAAATAATGAATAGGTCATGTGTGGAGTGTGTGTGTGTGTGCGTGCATGCATGTGTGTGTATCTTCAGTCCAGTCACTCAGCTGCCTGATAAAATGATCTGTGTGTTCGTACTGTTGGTCTGTAGGCTGCAGATTTGAAGAAGAGGAGACAACAGCTGAGTGAGGAAGAAGATGATGTTGAGAAGGGGATAGAGGTGCGTGTGAGTGTGTGTGTGTGTGTGTGTGTGTGTGTGTGTGTGTGTGTGTGTGCGTGTGTATCTGAGAGTGTGTCGCCAGGTGTTTGTGTGTGTGTGTATCTCTGAGAGTGTATGGCCAGGTGTGTGTGTGTGTGTGTGTGTGTTTGTCATTGTGAACTATTATGCTAGGTTGTGTGTGTGTGTGTGTGTGTGTGTGTGTGTGTGCGTGTGTATCTGAGAGTGTGTGGCCAGGTGTTTGTGTGTGTGTGTATCTCTGAGAGTGTATGGCCAGGTGTGTGTGTGTGTGTGTGTGTGTGTGTGTCATTGTGAACTATTATGCTAGGTTGTGTGTCTGTGTGTCCCCCAGGCTCTCTCACGTGTCCTCAGAGAACGGGACAGTCTGCGTGCGGAGCTGGACAGACTAAGAGATGAGAGGAAGAGAGAAAGGGAGGAGCTGGAAAAAGAGAGAGAGGGAAGGAGGAGGGAGAGGGAGGAGAGCAGAAGGATGATGGAGGAGAGAGAGAAGCTACTGAGCAATACAGTGCTTCTACAGGATAGATGTGATGAACTCCACAGAAGGCTCAGGTAACACACACACACACACAAACACCCATATACACACACACACACACACACACCCACACCCCCATATACACACAAACATGCTATAATACACATCCTGAAGACTTGGGTAATGTATACGTATACCAACTTCTGTCGATGCGCTGGAAGTTTAGATAGTATACACACGCATACACATGTGCAGGCACACACACTCACTCACACACACACACACACACACACACACACACACACACACACACACACACACAAACACAGACACACTAGCTTTGACCGAGTCAGTACTGGTCTCTGGTGACACAAATACACGGTACACAGAGTGTGTACATGTACAGATCTGTGTTGGTGTGGTTTGTGTCTGTCAGCGAGGTGGAGCAGAGAGAGCATGGAGACGATAACCTGGAGAGGAAGAAACAGGAGGAGAGCAAGGAGAAGAGCAGAGAGAAGGAGGGCTCCCTCGGAGTGGAGGAAATGGAACCTCCTCTCTCCCCTGTGCCCACCTCCCACAACAACCACAGCAGCATAGACGAGTATGTGGGGAGTGTGTGTGGGTGGGGAGGGAGGCTGTCCGATTGTATGTATTTATCATATGTTTATATACTCGTTTGTAATCTCCTCTCTCTCTCTCTCTCTCTCTCTCTCTCTCTCTCTCTCTCTCTCTCTCTAGCTTGCAGGAGTATATCTCGTGTGAAGGTGTTTCTCTGCAGAGAGCAAGACAGTTCTTAGAGAAAGAGACCAGCTGTCTGAGAGCGAGACAAGCGGCACTAAGGACGGTCCACCCCAGCCCGCAGAGGTCCGCTGCAGGAGGTTCTGCTCAGCCTCTCTGCCAGGTCCGTCAAGTCTAGTCAGTTTTATTTATAAAGCGCTTTTTACAAAACATGGTGTCACAAAGCAGCTTCACGAGCGCATGGGTCCAGATCCCTAATGAGCAAGACGGGGGCGAGTGTGGCAGAGACAAACTCCCTAGGTGGATTAGGAAGAAACCTTGGGAGGACCAAGACCCAAAAGGGAAGCCATGCTCCATTGGCCCAGCAACTTTAAGTTCATATTTATAGTCCTGTGTCTATCTGAGCAGTCACAGTCTCTCCAATATGGATGCTGGGCCTCAGGTAGGATGCTGGCCGTATTGGCACATGCATCCACAGCATCAGCACATCCACTGGCAACCCAGAGCATCTTCTAGCTGCTTTATGGAATTGTCTTTGTAGAAACATGTAGTCAAGATACAGAATGCAGGTTAAATATGTAAAATCAAATTAAACTTCCATATATATAGTAGACGTGCCAGTGATTTAGCATGTGGCTCCAGCAGGCTTATCCCTAGCAGCATAACTAAAGGGAGGGGCCTGGAGGTGACCACAGGCATGAGGGTACTGAGACATTACTCTGCCTTCAGCTGTAATCTTGTAGTTTTCGGAGCTGAGCGCATTTCTGCGCTTTGAGAGAGCAGCAGGTGAGATGGATTATGGTATGCAGTGAGTTCACTCGGATATTGTGGAGGACTATTTCATGCTTTATAGGCCAACAGAAGAATTTAAAAATCAGTTTGATATTTAACCAGGAGCCAGTGCAACGCTGAGAGAGTAGGACTAATGTGATGGACTTCTCAAGGCCTAGTTAGGACTCTGGCTCTTGGATTCAAATGCAGCAAGTTGGACTTTCTTCAGGGACTGTTTAGAGCATCCAGTTAAAAGACAGTTACAGTAGTCCAATCTTGATGAGATTGTGGACCAGTTTCTCTGCATCTGATACCGAACGTACATGTCTCAGCTTGGCAATATTACATGAAGTTGCAAAGGCAGCATTAGTGACATTGACATAGTGACATGTGTGTGAAAAATGAAAGATCCAAATCACTAGAGACACCTAAACTTTTAGCAGGAGATTCAGGTGTTACTGAAAAGCCATCTAGTGTAATAAGAAGATTCGACCAATTGCTTCTTGCAGTCTTGGATCCAAGAAGTAACACCTCAGTTTTATCAGAATTTAGAAGAAGAAAATTAGACGCCATCCAGTTCTTTATTTCTTGCAGTTGTCAGTTTTGGTAGTAGTATTGACATCATCCAAATGAGAAGATATATATAACTGAGTATCATCTGCATAGCAATGGAAGCTAATACCATGCCTACAAATGCTTGCTAGCCTATATAATGAGAATAACATGGGACCCAATACAGATCCTTATGAGTATTCATTATTTTCAAGTACAAATTGGTAACAATCGTTCAGGTAGGATTTGAACCAGGAGAGTGATTGACCTTTATCTGAGAATATTAAGAGATTTTAAGACTACTTTAGACGGTTTCAGTGCCGTGGTGGGTCTAAGCACGTTAGGTCTTGCAGGGCCTACAGCCATGTAGCCAGGTCAGATAGGAGACAGTAGGAAGCATGAGTGTAGTTCCTCTTAGATGTTCTGCTCCCCTGTGCTGTAGGAGGTGAGTGAGCAGGAGAAGCTGAGGGAGACGGTCCAGAAGGACCACACGCTCCTGAGAAAGAAAGAGGAGAGACTCAGCCAGCTGGAGACGTCACTGACAGAGGAGGTAACACACACACACACACACACACACACACACACACACACACGCACGCGTATGCCTGCACCCACACACTTACGTACAAACCCACATTAATACCTACCTGGGCTTTACAATGTTTTTCTCAGCTGTCATGTGATGAAGGCGAGCGGCTGGTGGGAGATCGGAGAGTCTCATTTGATGTCAGAGACTCAGAGACGAGCAGAGACGAGTATGGCCAAGAGGAGACGAGTGAGAGACAAACTCTGAATGCACAACACGCACACACGGGCAGACATTTTGAGAAGGCACCAATTTTGGTTTTCACAAAGTTTACTGCCATAGTTTTTTTTATGGTGGCAATTTGTATTGATTCTAGATTGTGAAGAGTGATTAGATGAATTGCAATTAATTGCAAAGTCATTCCCTGTGATGAAAATGACATTTTACAATACAAAATTACAATACAAAATTATTGCATTATGGCTCCTCCATTTCAGTTAATGGAGATCATTTCAGTGATGATCTCGTTAGCTCAGGAGATAAAAAGTTGATGAGGATAAGACAGCTGACATCAATCCGTCATGCTGATTAGAAGAGAAGACTGGTTGCTTTAAAAGGGTAGTGGTGCGTTTACGTTTTCTCCTGTTAACCATGGTCACCTCCAAGGAAACACGTTCAGTCATCATTGCATCAAAAGGGTTTCACAGGCAAGGACAGTACGGCTTGTACGATGCACCCCAATCAACCATTTATCCAGTCACTAAGGACTTTGGGGAGAGTGCTTCAAGTTGCATGAAGGAGGCTTCAGGGAGCGTCTCCTACAGGAGTGTCTCCTACAGAGGAGGCAGCTATGAGCCTCCTCACACCATCAAACTCCCAATGTTGCCTAAGCAAAGCACAGCCATGAATAAGAGAAGATATCAAAACATCCTTCCAGAACAACTTCTCCCAACGATTCAGGAGCAGTTTAGCAACAAACAATTATGGACTGTTAATAATTGTACTTCATTATATCACATAAACATTTGACAAAAGGTTCTTAAAAAAATAAACTGAGGAAGCAAACTGTGAAAACTAAAAATTTGCCCACAACTGTAAGCAGCTCTAGAGTCCACTCTGGTCTTGATGGTTCATAGTTGTCTGATGTTTTTATCTCTCTAGCAGTAATACACCCAAACCCTGGTCTTCCTCTCTGTTTCAGCACATGCAGTGCCAGTGAAAGTGCAGCAGTTAGCAGAGTACCTGCAGCAGATCTCTGGCCAGCTGAACACAGTGCTGGGTGCACTGGGATCTCTCACTGGGAGGACCGTCCAGCCCCTCCCTCAGCCACCTCCGTCCTCCTCCTTCCCTCCTGCCCCGTCCTGGGCATGGACACCAAGCCCCGCCTCCTCTTCATTGGCCAATCAGAACAGTTTCTTACACTGTTCTGTCCCAAAAACACACGGGTCTGACCTTCATTTGAACTCCCACTGGAGCAAACTCTTCCCTGGTACGTAGAGACAGACACACCCCAAACATTAGCAGTGATGAGCAGTGGTCACCTCAGTGGGCTGCAGTAACTTTCACTAATGCTTCATTTCTTCATCACTCGTAAAACCCTTAAAATACAAATAGAAAACTTCTGCCTCTCCCTCAAGCACAAACCAGTCACTGCTGGATTTATAGCCTTTTTTGCATAGTTGATGACCTCCATTGATTTTCTGTGCTTGGATAATGCCGATCTTTTCCAGTGCAAGTGTGGTGCAGTGTAGAGACCTGCTTCAGATTAGCTTAAATCTAAACCGCACTACCTGTATTAAGACTGCTCTGATTTTAGGAGTTTCCATGGATACCAGTGCCCGCTATCCCATGAGGGCTACCAGAGCATATAGTGGATACACTCCAGCAAGGTGACTACACACACTTGCACACCTGTGCAGGCTCGCTCACAATCTCTCACTCTCACTCACAGGGTCAGTGCTGCTGTTGATTTTGAAAGGAAAATTGATGAACTCATACAGTGCTTTTCCATTATGTGTGTGTGTGTGTGTGTGTGTGTGTGTGTAGTCTCTCCTCTGAGCTAGATAGCCAGAGGCTGCAGAGACTGATTGAAGACAACAAAAGGTGGCTGGAATCACAACGCAAAGACCCAAATGTGTATCCTTTCACAATCTCTCTCTCCCCCTCAGCTTATACACATGTACGTATCACACACAAACCAGTACGGGAACAGAATGCATCATATTTTCACACACACTCTCTTGCACCCTTGTACTCTCCTGAACCTCTGCCCAGGCCTCTCTTCACACGCTACCCAGCTGCCCCACCCACCAATGGGCTGGTCCAGCTCGGCCTGGACGAGAACAATCAGATCAAGGTCTACCATTACCGAAGAGGCACAACCCACTGATGTCCGTGTATGTCCAGTGCAAACATCAGTGGATAGACAGAATACAAACATGCCATCAGCATGTACACATTACAGGTGATGTTGCTGACAGTCAAGGCAGATTTTGCATAGTACTTTGAAATTCTTTTTTGATAAAAACATTTCTCATCTAATTGAAATTCAGATGGCATATCTAACTGTAATTAGTGATTAAGGTATTTCCGCCTACATAACACATTGCAGTGGTGGATTATACTTATTAAGATGGCGGTGGCAGTGTTGGATGTGGCTAAAACGAGCTGGACCGTCGTCTTTCCTGCAGGTGCTGAACCTGCGCTCTGGCGTGTCCCGCACGGCGGTGGTGTCCTTGAGGGAGTTGTACTCCAGCCTGCAGAAAGGGATGGACCAGGAAATGGAGGCTACAGCTAAGGTCCTCCTCCACAAAGCAGCGGAGTCCAATGGCTTCATCAGGCAGGACATGGACACAGCTCTGGACAGCATGGTGCAGAACTGCACCCCCATTCGGAGCATGAACGCCCTTCTCGCTGGAGGACTCTGGTCAGTTAGCATGCAGTGAGCTTTAAACTGTGGCTTTCAGATAGCAACAACAGTCACAAGAAGCTAACACAGCACTAATTTTGGCTGCTGTTTTTACCTCTCCAATGTTCTTTCAAAATATTGCCCTGGCCTATATCAATATTTTTAGTTATTTATCCTCTTATATGTTATTTTTATTGCGTTCCATCTCCGCTCTGCTGATCCAAACTGCCCTTCACAATGCTTAAAAAATAGGCTAGTTAGCTAGCTCACAGAGGACATACAAACATTTTCTGTTTAAAAATACACATGTACACTAACTGGTGCAAGCTAAGCAATCGAATAGAATATGATCATTTGATTGTGCACTTAGATCATACATAAGGGTTTTAAGTTTCTTTATAGAAGTTAAAAGTTGTACTGTATACATTGGATGGATTAATAGTTATTACTATTATTATAATAGTTATTTTTTTCCTTCTGTTTTCCTCAAAAGTCATCTGAATGCTGCAGTAAGAAAGTGTACTGCTCGGCACTTGGCTACTTTGGTAGAGAAGATTGGTGCTGGCCGCTTATTGTCTGGGGCGAAAGACATCACACCGCGAATTATTCCTGCAGTCCCCAAGTTGGCACAGGACTCTTCACAAGAAACCAAGTTAGTACTGGGATCAGAACGAGAATTCTACAAAGCTTATTCAGTTTCCCAGATAGTAATATTTTGCTGATTCTTTTAGTCTCCTAGTCTGATACTCTGAAGTCAGCAAATGCTGCTAAATTGTAGAGTAATAGAAGCACTATCGTGTTTTCTAGACACAGACAGCCTTGTAAAATTGCGCCCTGGTAAGATAAATGGTCAGTGTGCTGTGAGTTACGGGTCCCTCACGGTTCTCTCCTGTTTTGGCGTCTGTTCCTCGTCTCAGGCGCTTGGGCCGGCGTATGCTGCTGTTCCTGTCCTCCCACCACGACTTTGATAAGATGGTGGAAAAGTGCATCCCTGCCAAAGACCTGGCAACCATCAGGGACACTGTCCTCACTCTGAAATCCAAGGTAGCGATTCATGATTGGATACATGATGAGGATTTTTTATCCCATCCACTATGCCCCATGTTAACTCATTAAACAAATGTATGTGTAGACATCAAAAAACTATTCTTTCAGAAAGTCATTCCACTGATATGCTAAGAGATGCCAGATATAAAAAAGATAAAAGATTT
Organism: Brachyhypopomus gauderio; assembly: GCF_052324685.1. Lineage (NCBI taxonomy): Eukaryota > Metazoa > Chordata > Actinopteri > Gymnotiformes > Hypopomidae > Brachyhypopomus > Brachyhypopomus gauderio. The sequence continues at coordinate 2,191,245 of NW_027506866.1, read as the reverse complement.
ACCAGAAATACTATAATTCCTATATTCATTAATAATATTTATAATATTGATAATAATCATTCCAGAGAGTTACCATAGTTACCAAATACTGTCACTTTAATTGAATGAAATCTTTCTAGGTTAAGAAAATGCTTCTGTAATAACCCAGTGCTGTCCAGGGTTGATTTATTGATCATTGTTCCTTTTAAATGTTCTTTTTATAGAGCTGGTTAGGGAACTTTACCCCTGCAAGCCACAACTGGTTGAGCAGAAGGTGCTCCCTCTGCTCTGGTAGCTCCTGGGGACCTCCAGCAACAGTGGTACGGTCCACGGGAGGGGTGGAAGCGTGACGGGGCCACTGTCCACCTATGCCAAGCCCTTCATGCCCACATGGGCCCCGCGCTGCTGGACTGCGCTGGTTCCCAACCTTCCAATATCCGCAAGAGCCTAAGAGAGATTGTGAAGAACCTCCCGACCACATGAGAGCTGCCAGCCAGACCTCCAGACAAAAATAAAGCCCAACATGGATTCTACTTGAGGATGGAGATGTTTGTGCATTTCTTACTGTGCCTGCACTCTAAATGAAAGAGAGAGGAAGAAAGTCAAACGTTTTTAACATTTTGAATTAGCAGAAAGCTAAATCCTTAAACTCAGAAGTCCTTTTAAATAAGGAGCACAGATTTTAGTGAATCACATCAGGTTTAACACACCTAGGAGCTCTGCTCTTTTTGCACTTTGAAATACTAACACTTATGATAACTGTTGTCATGGTGACTATAGATATATATTGTTCTATGATTGTTATTTTCTGTTGACATATCCTGAGGTAACTGTGCAGAATGTAATTTATCACATACACAAGAAACAAGGATCTGGGGGGTATTCCACGAAGCGAGCTAACTCAGTAAGCCGGGCTTTTTAAGACAAGCCTGGCTCATTTTGCTCAAATTCGGTTCCACGAAAGAGGCTAGACTTGAGCCTCACTCAGTTACTACAGCAACATATACGTTTGAACTAACCTGCTCTGTACCAGGCTAGAGTTGAGGCTTAGCTTAGCGGGACCGCTTCTATTGGCTGAGCAGCGTGATGTCAGTCTCGCCATCCGGGAAACTGAATTGAGGAACAAGGTTCCACTGCAGTTCTATCCATTAAATTGCTGTGGATGTAGCATATAATATCATATCTTTATACATTTAATTGAGTACTGTAATTATTACTTTGGAATGATTGCAGGTTATTATTATCAAAATTTAATAATTATATTTCCAAATGCAATATATATATTTCGATCTTAAGAGTACATATTCATTGTTAATCAGTGAGGTTTCTGCACATTTTAATGTATTGGTTTAATCTTCACAAATTCAGGTCAGTGTAAAATGGAATACAGTGTCTAATCGCAGTTATGGTGCAGAAACATACATTAGTATAAACTCTATATCACAAAAAATACAATTCTTTGTACCTGACCTGAGTATTAATAATTATTAATACTGAGTAATTTAGGTGAAGATACTTTTAGGTATATATTTATCCCCATACTTCCTCTTTTGTGTTCAAATTACAAGCAAATCATATCACTCTGCAATTTACATATGTTCAGTATAAATAATGTAAATGTGTGGTTAACTTAATGGTGCAAAAAGGAAATGGACACAGACAACTACCTTACCAAGATTTTCATACAGGTGATACAAATAATCCAAAATGTAGGCTATAAAAGAGCAGCTAACAGTGAAGGCTGAAGGCTGATTGACCATGGCATGCCCATTTGTAGAGAATCCAGTAGAGGGAGCGTGTATAGTGCGCAGAGCATTCATGCTACCAGCTCCAAGGTCATTCCAGGACAGGACAGATCCACTGGGCTTTCCAGATGACTACTTATTTGTTCAGAAGACACAGTATTATATATCTTTGTAAATTACTGGGGCCATATATTGAGAAGACCACTAGACGTAGCAAAGCTCTTACCAAACCCCAAACGGTCTGTATCGCTTTGCGCTTCTTTGCCAGTCATGCATTTCTGTACAGTGTTGGGGATGCATAACATCTTAGTAAGGCAACGGTCTGCCGTGAAATTCGAAAGGTTTACCTTGCGCTTAAGCGTTTCCTTAATATATTCATCAAATTCCCTGGTCACAGAGGCATCCTTCCCATCCTTTTCAGAACAGCTGGCATGTATTCATGAGAAGTAGTGTTAGTTTGATCAGTAACTTGGAGTCAATCAATCAATCAATCAAATTTTATTTATATAGCGCTTTTTACAACAGTTGTTGTCACAAAGCAGCTTTACAAGTGCCGAGTCCTAGCCCCCAGAGAGCAAGCCAAGGGCGACAGTGGCAAGGAAAAACTCCCTAGTTTTTTTGCATGAGGAAGAAACCTTGAGAGGAACCAAGACTCAGGGGGGGGAACCCATCCTCCTCTGGCCGACACCGGTCACCATGACAACAACAACAATTTAGACAGAAAGAAAATAAAGAAAAGGAAAATATGTAGTAATGTCCATCATGGTGTAGGTTTATCCGGTCAGGCAGTAGGGGGCTGGCACTGGAGTTAAATGTATATGACTTTAACAGATGCTCTTATCCAGAGCACTTACCAAAGTGCTTTGTATTCATCTTAATCAACTATTTCATGCTAAAATTCATTCAATTCAAAACGCATTGAATTCTCTAGGATTTTCAAATGTCATTGGTGCTATAGACTGTACTCACATCTGGATAAAGGCTCCATCTGTACCCATGGAGGCAGACTATGTGAACCAAAAAATTATTTCACAGCATCAATGTACAGGTACATGCAAGTTTTGCCTACCCAACAGAAAATGTAAAGCATGTCAGTTCATGGGTTTGAACAACTTTCACCCTTTGTCACTTTTGCCATTGTTCTAAATGGTTTGCACCAGCCAATTTCTATTCTCCAACATTGAGGTAAAATGGCCCGGCTCGGTGCACAATATTTCGTGCCTCCTCACTGGCACAGAGGTTTGCCCAAGGTAAGAACACTCCAACCACACAAAATAGTGCAGATTTGGCCTCAGTGTTTAACTCTTCTCCTTATAATTGTAGGTGCTTTTCCTGGCTTATTGCTTAGGGATAGGGGTTACCCCTGCCAACCTTTTCTCCTTACCCCATATGCAGACCCTACAACAGATGCAGAGAGGAGGTTCAATCGTGCACATTCTAAGACAAGGGCATGCAGTGAGATGGCATTTGGACAGTTAAACAGCAGATTTAACTGCGCCATCTCAGAGTCACCCCTGAGAGAGCCTGTGATATCGTAGCACCCTGTGCAGTTTTGCACAATGTGGCAATACTGCAAAAAGAAGAAATGCCAAGAGTGCAGTTGGAGCAATGGAAAGATGGCATTTTAATTGCAGACCACATGGATGGTAGAGCTGTGAGGGACATGTATGCAAACACTTACTTTGGTTAAGGGAATATTTTGTTTGCATTTGTTCATTAACACTATTAACATAAAACAAGACGGCTTTTTTTTTGGAAAGAGAAATTTATTAATTGTCTTGCTGAGCCTGTGGACAGAAGAAACTTTGATTTACTTATCTTGCAAAAACAAGCATATTAAAGTGAGACCTTTTTGCAAATACTCACATTTTTCTCCATTTTCTTTATTTCAAGCTCCAACTTCCATATTTTTAGTTTTTTGTATTGCAGATCTGCTTTTTTACATTCTATATCTTGGAGCAAGAACCTTTTGTAGATCTCACTAATCTCAGATTCCTTTAAGACTGAAGTATAGTCAAGATTGAGAAGTATTTATTCATGTTGAACTGCATAACTACTACTCACGTGTTCTCTTGCAGAGGTGTGAGCTCTGGACATGGAGGCCTGAGGGTCTTCTCTCTGTTCTTCCATTTCCTTTAAATACAACACAAATCATGAGATCACACAGCACATTAACAGACAGATACATAGACACACACGCCTTACAGAACAGGCAGACACTGTGTCCTCATTCTCCTGTACCATCCTGGATGGTCCGGCAATCTCCCCCTGCAAACAACAAATTAAGACACATAAATGTTAACAATCCTCAGGGTTCAGTCATAAGAAATAGGCTGGCTTATGGTACTCACATCATTGTCAAATACAGGAGGGTCTAAAAGAGTCCGCACACCCCCCACCACTGTAGTCATCAAGAATACAATAATACTATGATGTAGCCTGTAAGAACAAACATGTAAAATCTGAGAAACAACTGAACCTACCTTTAACATAAGGCTGTGTATCATGAGGACAGACAGGATCAGATGATGTTCCTCCTTCAATTCCCACAATGATGGGGTGTCCGCTGTTTTGCTCTAAAGCAAGGTCTTCTGCAGGAGTGAGGGCTGCTACAGGAGGCCCACCACCACCAGCAGCAGTAGCAGTTTTCTTTCTGGTTGCTAAAATATTTTATATAGTTATTTAATATGGTGTTTTACCTTTTCCTGCACATTGGACTAATCAACTGTACTTACCATTCTGGAGTATATTTTTATATTTCACCTTGACCTGCTGCCACGTTCTCTTAACCCTGCTCATGTTACTTTTAAATCAGGAAATTATTATTAACATTATTAATTTACTATAACACTTTTAAAATGCCAATGAATGGATTAAATTACACTACCGTTCAAAAGTTTGGGGTCACTTAGAAATGTTCTTATTTTTGAAAGAAAAGCAGTTTTTTTTTTCAATTTAGCTAACATTAAATGCATCAAAAATACACTCTATACATTATTAATGTGGTAAATGACTATTCTAGCTGTAAACATCTGGTTTTTAATGCAATATCTACATAGATGTATGGAGACCCATTTCCAACAACCATCACTCCAGTGTTCTAATGGTACATTGTTTGCTAACTCTGTAAGGAGGCTATTGGATATTTAGAAAACCCTTGAAAACCCTTGTGCAAGTAGGTTAGCACAGCTGAAAACAGTTTTGCTGATTAGAGAAGCTATAAAACTGACCTTCCTTTGAGCTAGTTGAGAATCTGGAGCATTACAATTGTTGGTTCGATTAAAATCACAAAATGGCCAGAAAAAAACAACTTTCAATTGAAACTCGACAGTCTATTCTTGTTCTGAGAAATGAAGTCTATTCCATGCGAGACATTGCCAAGAAACTGAAGATTTCCTACAATGGTGTGTACTACTCCCTTCAGAGGAGAGCACAGACAGGCTCTAACCAGAGTAGAAGGAGAAGTGGAAGGCCCCGCAGCACAACTGAGCAAGAAGACAAGTACATTAGAGTCTCCAGTTTGAGAAATCGACGCCTCACAGGTCCTCAACTGGCAGCTTCATTAAATAGTACCCGCAAAATGCCAGTGTCAACGTCTACAATGAAGAGGCGATTCCGGGATGCTGGCCTTCAGGGCAGAGTGGCAAAGAAAAAGCCCTATCTGGCTAATAAAAGAAAAAGATTAATATGGGCAAAAGAACACAGACATTGGACAGAGGAAGATTGGAAAAAAGTGTTATGGACAGATGAATCAAAGTTTGAGGTGTTTGGATCACACAAACGAACATTTGTGAGACGCAGAACAACTCAAAAGATGCTGGAAGAGTGCCTGACACCATCTGTCAAACATGGTGGAGGTAATGTGATGGTCTGGGGTTGCTTTGGTGCTGGTAAAGTGGCAGATTTGAACAAGGTAAAAGGAATTTTGAATAAGGAAGGCTATCACTCCATTTTGCAACACCATGCCATACCCTGTGGACAGCGCTTGATTGGAGCCAACTTCATCCTGCAACAGGACAATGACCCAAAGCACTCCTCCAAATTATGCACAAACTATTTAGAGAAGAAGCAGGCAGCTGGTGTTTTATCGGTAATGGAGTGGCCAGCGCAGTCACCAGATCTCAACCCCATTGAGCTGTTGTGGGAGCAGCTTGACCGTATGGTACGAAAAAAGTGCCCATTAACTCAATCAAACTTGTGGGAGCGGCTTCTGGAAGCATGGGGTGAAATTTCTCCAGATTACCTCAGCAAATTAACAGCTAAAATGCCAAAGGTCTGCAATGCTGTAATTGCTGCTAAGGGAGCATTCTTTGACGAAAGCAAAGTTTAAAGTAGAAAATTATTAAAAAAAAAAAAAAAAAAACATTATTTCTACCTTGTCAATGTCTGGACTATATTTCTATTCATTTTGCAACTCATTTGATAAATAAAAGTATGAGATTTCAGGGAAAACACAAAATTGTCTAGGTGACCCCAAACTTTTGAACGGTAGTGTATATGCTCACGCATTTAATCTGTCTGCAATATTATGCCAAGCAGCTTCTCTGGCTTTATTAATACAGGATGTGTTGCCTTTCTTCATAATAACGTGTTTATATTCCTCATAAAGACGTACAGTTGTGATCAAATTTATTCAACCCCCACTGAAATAAAGTGTTTTGGCCAGTTTGACATTGATTTTGATCATTTCAGTCATCTTATTTACAATTATATCAAAGAGGCACTTATAAATTAGACAAACATAACATAATATTTATGATGGAATAACCACAAATGTCTTTACTGTGCTCACATCATTATCAGTTTTATTCAACCCCCTAGTGACATTATTTTTTAGTACTTAGTACAACATCCTTTTCCAGTTATGACAGCTTTCAAGCGTGAAGCATAGCTTGACACAAGTGTCTTGCAGCGACCTATGGGTATCTTAGCCCATTCTTCATGGGCAAAAGCCTCCAGTTCAGTCACATTCTTAGGCTTGCGCACTGCAACTGCCTTCTTTAGGTCCCACCAGAGGTTCTCAATTGGATTTAAGTCTGGTGATTGCGATGGCCACTCTAGAATGTTCCAGCCTTTCATGTTCAACCATGCTCTAGTGGACTTGGATGTGTGCTTCGGATCATTGTCCTGTTGGAAGGTCCAACGTCTCCCAAGCCGCAGGTTTGTGACTGACTCCATCACATTTTCCTCCAAGATCTCCTGGTACTGAAGGGAATTCATGGTACCCTGCACACGTTGAAGCTTTCCTGTATCATTAGAAGCAAAACAGCCCCAAAGCATAATTGACCCCCCGCCATGCTTCACAGTAGGCAAGGTGTTCTTTTGTTCATAAGCCTGGTTCTTCCTTCTCCAAACATAGCGCTGGTCCATTGTCCCAAACAGTTCTAATTTAGTTTCATCTGACCACAGTACACTGTCCCAAAACCTTTGTGGCTTGTCCACATGACTTTTGGCATACTGCAGTCGACTTTTCTTGTTCTTTGGAGTCAGCAAGGGGGTGCGTCTGGGCGTTCTGGCATGGAGGTCTTCGTTATGCAGTGCGCGCCTTATTGTCTGAGCTGAAACTTCAGTGCCCACATCTGACAGGTCTTTTTTCAGTTCCTTAGCAGTCACGCGGGGATTTTTCTCCACATTACGCTTCAGGTAGCGCACAGCAGTCGCGGTCAGGATCTTCTTTCTGCCACGACCAGGTAACGTTTCCACTGTGCCCTTTAACTTGAACTTGCGAATGATACTTCCGATAGTGTCTCTTGGAATATTTAACAACTTCGCAATCTTTTTATATCCATTGCCATTCTTTTGAAGAGCAATAACCTCTTCTCTTGTCTTCTGGGACCATTCTCTTGCCTTCACCATGCTTGGAAACACACCAGTAGATGTCTAGAAGGAGCTGAGTATCACAGTCCTTTTAAATCTGCCTAATTGGTGCTTATCATGCTTGATTGCTGCTCGTTGACATCCACAGATGTTTTCAATACCTGATGGAAAACACTGGAATGAACCTCTGTTCTTAGGAGTGGTAGTCGTAAAGGGGTTGAATAATTGTGTCAATGAAGAAATCACAAAAAGGCCATTTAATACTTTATGACAAAAAAAATTGATGCTATCTTAGTTGCATTTAGTTCTTTAACAAGTCCTTGTAAGATTTCATTATGAACACAATTACAAATGTGCACTGAATTCCATAAAACCCTTCGCAGCATTGGGGGTTGAATAAATTTGATCACAACTGTATGAGTAGCTCCTGTTCAGCAGAAGAAAAAAAAAGCTGCTCGTTTCTTCAGCTCTTTCGACATTTTCTTGCCTTTTCGAATATCGATTAGTGAGGCTGTGTAAATACTGTGTGCACGCGCATGATCGCCGATTACAAAAGCCTGGCTTGAATTAGCGGGAATAGGTTGCGTCTGGATTTCGTTAGTGGAACGGAACTAGACGGAAGTGAACTGTTTGGCTAACTCAAGCGAGGCTCACTCTAATAAGCGCCGCTTTCATAAGCTCGCTTCGTGGAATAGCCCCCTGGTCAGCTAACGAGCTATACAAATGCTAACGCAAATCATCCAGGATAATCCAGTCACATAAGAGGAAATATAATTAACTATACTGATAGGCTACCAAAAAAGTAGGCGTGTCCCGCGTGTCTTTGCTCCCCACCGCAAACTTCAAGGCAACCAATTAACCCTAATAAGTTCAATCTACTTAAAAAACAAAGGTAACTCGTTGCCTCAAAAAAATTAAGTAATGGCTTCTGTCAAAACTAATATAATTGAGTTGTATGGATACCAGAGGTGGGACCAAGTCAGTGTTTTGCAAGTCTCAAGTAAGTCCAAGTCTTTATCCTCATGTCCCGAGTCAAGTCTAAGTGTTACGTGCCCGTCCTGGTTTTTTCCGCGTTCTGTGTGTGTCTGCGTGTGGGTGTGTTTTCTCGTGTGTTCCTCAGGTTCCCGTTGGACGACGTCCGCTGCGCCGCGGGAGCACGGGGCGGTGCTTCGTGTACTTCTGCGGGCTGCACGCTGCTCGCGCAGCGCGGATGAGAGAGAACCGAGAGAGAGAGAGAGAGAGAGAGAGAGAGAACTTTCACAAAGGAGGAAGTGCAGGACACTGTGTTTGGGCGTTGTTGATATTGGCCCGTTTGTACAGTTTTTCTACCTATATTGTGGCGTTCAGTCCCATGTGAACCGGTTACGTCGGGCGCATTTAACGCCTTTTCCCACTCTGAGAGCGGTGCCGCTAGGTTTGAGAAACAGGGTAGTACGTGCGCGCATTTACATCGTGCAACACGTAGGCTTACCTCTGTATAGAAACATCAGGTAAGCGGAGGTCGCCATCCCCTGTAATTTTCAGTAGGAAGAGTAAGAAAGCGGTATGTGTCTATGTGTGGGAGTGGTTAGGGATTTAGTAGTTTTTTTTTATTTCTTTTCTTGGGTGGCCTCCTTCGTTCTCATACCTGTGTGGCACCAGCGTATGTATGTATATATATAAATATATGTGTACAAGTTGTATATAGTGAGAGTTGTTGTGGGTTGTGTTTAGTGGGTGAGTGGTTGAGCATTGTGTAGTATTGTAAATAAACCAGGTTTGAAAAGGATCTCTCTGGTGTCATGCCTAGTATCTCGCCGCCTAGGCCAAACCGTAGTTGCTCTTCCTCCCCTGTAGCCTAGACGGAGCCTAACTAGTGGGAGGGGCGTAACAAGTGGGGGCTCGTCCGGGATTGGTCTGCCCTGTTGGTCTGGTCTCGGGTGGTGTGGTATTAAGGTCTTGGTGTTGGTTTGTTGCAGCTTGTTGACTGTACAATGGCGTCGTTCGATTTGGCTTTGTTTGTTTCCTCTCCTAGCGTGGATGTGTTGGACAGTTGCAGGAAGGACGATCTTCTAGCCATTGCCACGCACTATAACCTTCAAGTTACAAAGGGCATGCTTAAAAGGCATATAAAAACAGCCGTGTATGACGGGCTGGTTGCTTTGGGGGTATTGTGTGGGGTCGCCGCCCCGCCAACGTCTAAAAGCACTCCTGCTCACCAGGAGGGAAATGGGCAGGGTGCTGTCGGTGTAGAGGAAAAAGTGACGCTACCCCGGTTTGATCCTCTGTCGCCTACCATCTCGTCAGGGTCGAGAGACGCCGCACGTGCCCGAGTACGTATCGCACGTCTCCAATTGGAGGCTCAGGAAAAGGAAAAAGCACGCGAGCGCCAAGCAGAGATCGAGACAAGAATAGCTATAAGGAGAATGGAGCTTGAGGTGGACCGAGAAATACGGTTGAGGGAGCTGGCCATGGAGGAGGCAAGGCTCAGTTCTCAGGCCTCCGCCCTGGCTAGACCCTCATCAGTTTCCGTTGACAATGCTCCGGTTTCCACTGCTGGGCCAGCTCCTATACCTCAGCAAAAGCCCAGTCCTGAGGGATGCCCTGCCGGTACGGCAGTGGCCGCTTCTGCAGGTACTTTTAACGTCAGTAAGCACGTGATAATGGTCCCGCCGTTCAGGGAGTCGGAGGTTGATGTTTATTTCAGCGCATTTGAGCGCATCGCTGTCACCTTACAATGGCCCAAGGAGGTGTGGTCTCTCCTCTTACAATGTAAGTTGACCGGTAAGGCACAAGAGGTCTGCGCGTCCTTATCATTAGAGGATAGCTTGCAGTATGAGATCGTGAAAAGTACAGTGTTGCGTGCGTATGAGCTGGTTCCTGAGGCGTATAGACAAAGATTCCGAAACCTCAAGAAAATCACATCACACACTTATGTAGAGTTTGCTAGGGAGAAAGAGGTGTTGATGGATAAATGGTGTACAGCCAGTAAAGTGACGGATTACGATTCTCTACGTGAACTGATACTATTGGAGGAGTTCAAAAATTGTTTACCGGATAGAGTAGTGGTGTATCTAAGTGAACAAAAGACATCTAGTGTCGCGGAGGCCGCTGTTCTCGCGGACGAATACGTCCTTATGCATAAGACACCTCACCGACCGACAAAGGTAGAACCGTCTGCTTTGGACCGTCATCCACAGCAGTCCTCACAGGTTAGCAAGGGAAACTCTCAGTTGACTTGTTTTTATTGCCACAAGTCTGGCCACAAAATAGCTGACTGCCTAACCCTGAAAAGAAAGAGCGAGAGACACGTTAGGGGGGCAGCGACTTCGTCCGGGGTGGCGCTTTTGGAAACTACCAGGACTCAAGAATTGGACGTTATGGAGACCTGTTATCGGCCCTTTCTGCACAAGGGTGTTTTGTCTGTCGTTGGTTCTGAGCCAGTGACAGTGAATGTATTGAGAGACACGGGAGCGGCGCAGTCCCTTGTTTTGGCCGCTATCCTTCCGTTCTCCGATAGGTCTTTTTGTGGGTCTTATGTGGTATGCAGAGGTATTTCGCTGCATTACGTCAAAGTGACTTTGCATTACGTGACGTTCGGGTCTGACCTGATCAGGGGAACTTATCGTGTGGGAGTGTGTGACGAGCTGCCAGTTGCCGGCGTCTCTTTCATACTAGGCAACGATATTGCCGGGGGCACAGTCCTTCCCATACCTGAAGTTATAAACCAGCCCCTGAACAAAATCGAGTCCTCAGCTGTTTATCCGTCTTGCGTGGTAACGCGTGCACGCGCTAGGGCACAGAAAACGGATGATGTGCTGGATCTCACCGATACGTTTCTAGCAAACCCTGACTTAAGTGATCGGTCGCCGTCGTTGGACGGGTCAGGAAAAGCTGCCGGGCAGTCTTATTCCATGCATATAGCGGGAAAGCTGTCGCTAACGCGGGCTGAGCTGATTAAGGAACAACAACGCGACTCTACCCTAGCAAGATGTTTCGCTGTGTCTGAGGCTGCGTTGCCAAATGACACACGGAAAAAACAGGTACGTTATGAACTACGAAACGGTGTGCTAATGCGTAAGTGGTTCCCCGTGCATAGCACGGACGACCATGCTGGAGTGTCCCAGATAGTTGTTCCTACGCGTTACCGACCGCTGGTTCTTGAGGCCGCACACGACAGTCCATGGTCTGGCCATTTGGGTGTGACTAAAACCTATATGCGTGTTTTAAGGCACTTCTTTTGGCCAGCGCTCAGAGCAGACGTCACGCGTTATTGTCGAACGTGTCATACGTGCCAGCGTGCGGGAAACCCGAACCAGGTCATCCCTCCTGCTCCGTTGAGGCCGATCCCTGTTATTGGAGAGCCTTTTGAACACGTAATCATCGATTGTGTCGGACCACTACCAAAAACAAGGACAGGCAATCAGTACCTGCTCACTTTGATGTGTGCTGCCACCAGATTCCCTGAGGCCATTCCCCTGCGAAAAATAACTGCCTCCGCTGTGGTAAAAGCGATGATAAAGTTCTTTACCACGTTCGGTTTGCCGAGGGTGGTACAGTCGGACCAAGGGACGAACTTCACGTCCACGTTGTTCAAACAGGTGATGTACACACTAGGCATACGTCCACAGACTGCCAGTCCGTATCATCCGGAATCGCAGGGAGCCCTGGAACGGTTTCACCAAACGCTGAAATCAATGCTACGTAAGTATTGTTTAGAAACTGAGCGTGAGTGGGACGATGGTGTTCCCTTTGTGTTATTTGCTGTACGGGAGGCTGTGCAAGAATCCCTAGGTTTTAGCCCCGCACAGCTAGTATTTGCCCATTCAGTCCGTGGCCCACTGAAATTGCTTAAAGATGTGTTATTGTCGGAAAGTACACAGAAAAGCGTTTTGGACTATGTCAGCGCATTTCGGGAAAGAATACACAAGGCGTATGAAACGGCCCGAACGACGTTCAACCGGTCTCAGAGTCGAATGAAACAGACTTATGACAAGAAGGCTGTATACCGGGAGCTGAAGGCAGGTGACAAGGTGTTAGTACTCTTGCCCATGCCTGGTTCGTCGTTAACGGCTCGATTCTCCGGTCCATACAACGTCAAAAGAAAGCTGAGTGAAACGGACTATGTTATTGACACCCCTGAGAGGAGGCGTAAAAGCAGGGTCTGCCACATTAACATGTTGAAGGCGTATCATCCGTGCTTGGACACCCCGACCGTGTCTGAGGAGCCACATGTAGTACAGACACCTGTTCTGGTTTCCTGTTCTCCATCGACAGAGGGCGAGACGTCTCTGAAGGTATTCTCACCGGCCGTAGCATGTAGATTGTCCAACTCGGAAATGATCCGCCAGTTGCCCGATACACTGTCTCACTTATCTGAGACACAGAGAGCTGACATAGTACGCCTCATTGCTGAGTTCCCTTTAATCTTTGGTGACGTACCAACGCAAACCACGGTTTTGGAGCACGACATAGAGATCACCACGTCTCGGCCTATTCGGCAACACGCCTATAGGGTGAACACGGAGAAAAGGGCTGCTTTGCGCCGTGAGGTGGATTACCTACTTGAGCACGGCCTCGCTAAACACAGCCACAGTGCGTGGAGCTCTCCATGTCTGCTTGTGCCGAAGCCGGATGGCAGTCTGAGACTTTGTACGGATTTCAGAAAGGTTAACGCAGTAACGGTACCAGACTCATACCCCCTTCCCAGAATGGAGGATTGCATAGACCAACTTGGCCCAGCCAAGTTCGTTTCCAAGTTGGATCTCCTCAAGGGTTATTGGCAAGTGCCACTTACTCCTCGGGCTTCAGAGATCTCCGCCTTTATTACCCCTGACGCGTTGTTTCAATACACGGTAATGCCTTTTGGGTTCAGAAACGCACCAGCGACGTTTCAGAGGCTTGTTAATAAGGTGCTCGCTGGAGTCCCTGATTGTTCGGCTTATTTGGATGATCTAGTGATTTATTCCACGGATTGGCCTTTGCACATGGTGACTTTACGCACGGTGTTTAGCAAACTGCAGGACGCGTCCTTAACGCTTAACCTCGCTAAGTGTGAGTTCGCACAAGGCACAGTGACCTATCTAGGAAAGAAAGTGGGTCAAGGTCAGGTGCGCCCAGTAAAAGAGAAAGTCGCTGCTATACAGGCTTTTCCCGTGCCCACCACTCGCCGCGAGTTACGCAGATTCCTGGGTATGGCAGGCTACTACCGCGGGTTCTGTAAGAACTTTTCGGCTGTCGTGGCACCGTTAAGCTCCCTGTTGAGCCCATCAAGAGAGTTTGTTTGGTCTCCTGAGTGCCAGGCGTCTTTTGAGAACGCTAAGGGTTTGTTGTGTGCTTCGCCGGTGCTGGTAGCGCCGGATTTCACAAAACCCTTTAAGCTGGAAGTAGACGCGAGTAAGGTAGGCGCGGGTGCTGTTTTGCTACAGGTGGATAGCGCGGGCATTGATCATCCTGTCTGTTATTATTCGAAGAAATACAATAAACAACAGGTGAACTATTCGACAATTGAACAAGAGGCGTTAGCTTTGTTGTTGGCCTTAAACCATTTCGACGTTTATGTTGGATCGAGTTCCCTGCCCGTGGTAGTATACACGGACCATAATCCTTTGGTATTTTTACATCGAATGTACAATCACAACCAGAGGTTGATGAGGTGGTCTCTTTTGTTACAGGACTACAACCTGGAGATCCGCCACAAAAAGGGTTCCGAGAATGTAATTGCGGACGCCCTTTCTCGGGTATATATGTGAGTCACGGGGGCGGTATGTGTTGTAAGTTCGCAAATCGGGTTTGCTCTTTAGGGGTGGGCATGTTACGTGCCCGTCCTGGTTTTTTCCGCGTTCTGTGTGTGTCTGCGTGTGGGTGTGTTTTCTCGTGTGTTCCTCAGGTTCCCGTTGGACGACGTCCGCTGCGCCGCGGGAGCACGGGGCGGTGCTTCGTGTACTTCTGCGGGCTGCGCGCTGCTCGCGCAGCGCGGATGAGAGAGAACCGAGAGAGAGAGAGAGAGAACTTTCACAAAGGAGGAAGTGCAGGACACTGTGTTTGGGCGTTGTTGATATTGGCCCGTTTGTACAGTTTTTCTACCTATATTGTGGCGTTCAGTCCCATGTGAACCGGTTACGTCGGGCGCATTTAACGCCTTTTCCCACTCTGAGAGCGGTGCCGCTAGGTTTGAGAAACAGGGTAGTACGTGCGCGCATTTACATCGTGCAACACGTAGGCTTACCTCTGTATAGAAACATCAGGTAAGCGGAGGTCGCCATCCCCTGTAATTTTCAGTAGGAAGAGTAAGAAAGCGGTATGTGTCTATGTGTGGGAGTGGTTAGGGATTTAGTAGTTTTTTTTTATTTCTTTTCTTGGGTGGCCTCCTTCGTTCTCATACCTGTGGGGCACCAGCGTATGTATGTATATATATAAATATATGTGTACAAGTTGTATATAGTGAGAGTTGTTGTGGGTTGTGTTTAGTGGGTGAGTGGTTGAGCATTGTGTAGTATTGTAAATAAACCAGGTTTGAAAAGGATCTCTCTGGTGTCATGCCTAGTATCTCGCCGCCTAGGCCAAACCGTAGTTGCTCTTCCTCCCCTGTAGCCTAGACGGAGCCTAACTAGTGGGAGGGGCGTAACACTAAGCAAAGACAGTCAACTCAAGTCAAGCCTCGAGTCAAGACAAGCAACCGTCAAGTCCCAAGTCTGAAACTTGGAATTTCAAGTCCTTTCGAGTCTTTTTTTTTTTACAGGCACCAGCGCTTTACGAATGCTACGCTGATGCGTTTCTTAACTCGTTTTGTTGGTGTCCGCCAGCCAAAAGATGACAGATCATTTACATTTTATCTTCTCTTAACACTAGGAACCCGACGGCCGCGAAAATTTTCGCAAGGCTTAGTAAGGTCCATGTAGCCCACTCCCCTGCTGTGAAGAGATTAACGCCCATTGTCTTGGTAATGCGGTGGAAGCGTCTCACCCCCAGCTCATACGCCTGCCAAAGCACAAGCGGCTCACCTCCAAGCTCATACAAGGCACCAAACGTGATACTTCACGAAAAACTTGGTTACAAACAAGCAGACTGTATATGTTACCGATCCTACAACAAACAGCGGAAATTTTGTAGACTCGTGTTTCAAAAAATACAATTCAAGCGCACGTAGAGAGTTTCTCAAATGAGTCCCGTCAAACAATAAAAATAAATAAAATTGTCTGAACCTCTTTGTATATTGTTTGAAGCTCTTTGTATATTTACTACACTATATAATATTTGTTACACTTTCTGTTTCTGCGTTTGAATTCGCGTTTGAAAAGCTAAGAAATTATATGGCGCAATTATATATATGGCTGATAAATGTTGTGATCTAAACAGCAGACTGGAAAAGGAGAGGAAAAGACAGGAAGAACAAATTCATGTGCTGTAAAACAACTTTATTTTGATCAAACATGGATGTCTATTCCGGGTTTCTTGAAGTGGAATGTCAAGAAAGTTGAGGGTGTCTTGAAGTTGAGGGTGTACTCGCCAGATGCACTTGCCGCATGCAACACACGCGTTGATGCTGTGGAGAACAATTCAAGGTACACCTTACATTTTGAATAAAATCTTTCAGAAGACAAAAATACGTAACATATGTGGTGTTACGTATGTAGGCCTACTTATCAACGTACCTTCATGTAGTTGTAGCCAACAGTTGCTACACAGCCAGGGTGTACTCGCTGCATGCAACGGGCCACCGGCGTGTTCCTGCGCGCACTGTGTATGCACGCACCTTCATGATGTCTGTCAACGGCGCACTGCAAAGAACAAAGTACATGTTATATTTTGAACGAATTTATTCATGTGTACCAGCCAGGGACCCTCTTTCTTACATTTGCGGCAGGTTCATCGTTCATCGCTGCCAAGGTCAACGGGCCACCGGCGTGTTCCTGCGCGCACTGTGTATGCACGCACAGAAGTACATGTTATATTTAGAACGAATTCATTCATGTATAAATTGATTCTGTGAAAATATCACAGGCATGGGTCATAACAGAACGGGAATCCAATTCCAGCAACCATGAGAAAAATAACCAGCAACCACGACGAGAAATAAACAGAGGACTAACACGGAAACAGACATGAAATGGCAGGAGATGCGGGGCAGACCGTGACACCGGGTTTCATGATGTGCGACTGTGGAACAGAAAGAGAAGAGATTTTTGGTTATGTTCAAATAATAGTGTGTGTGTATATATATGTGTGTGTGATTGGTTGTCTGTAACGTAGCTGTGTTAACAATTGTAAAGCGCCTTGGGTATTTATTCTTTCCAGGAGCAGGCGAAGGACGTGGCGTTCTCTTCAACTCCTTTTCCTGTAGGAAACGAAGACGGAGTTCCTCAGCAAGAGTACACATAAAAACTCTCCTACTCTCTGTGGACCCCGTACATGCCGTGTACAAAACATGCGCGTTCATCGCTGCCAGGTCAAGTATGTTATAAAACACTGCAACGGGCCACCGGCGTGTTCCTGCGCGCACTGTGTATGCACGCGCCTTCTGGTCCATGATGTCAACGGCGCACTGCAAAGAACAAATACAAAGAAGTACATGTTATATTTTGCCGACCAACAGTCCGACATCGCTCCAACTGGACAGAGGACTGCTCGTAGAAATAGGATTGCTACGAATGCCATAAACTCGCTGACCGACAAACTCCAGCTGCTGTCTGTTCTGCGGGCTTCATGGACAGTGCAGTCTGTGATGATTCGCAGCATCTCCATGTCGAGCAAACACAGAAAACTCTGCAGTCTGCTTGTGATCCTACGCTGTATTAGTAAAAGTAAACAAATGACGCTAGGTAAATTACACGTACTAAATATCATTCAAACACAAGCAGAAACACTGGAAAGAAATATGAAGTTACTATACCTTTGCATGCTCTGTAGGCCCGGACGGCTCAACAAATGTTGAATTAGGCGAACAGCTGCTGACACGAGAGCGTGCGATGCCAACCTTCTCCCAAACAGTTCCATCTTTTGCCCGTACGGTTGGTGCAGGTGTGGTGTCAGCCTGTGTCCGTCTCTTCCTTGGAGGGCTCTGTTGTACCTCATCCGATGTACTGCTTCTTTCTTCATCGGATGAATCGCTGGTCAAAAAACAGGAGGGTCCTTCTCCCGCATCGGACTCACAGCAGTCCTCGTTGGTCAGCAAAGCCGCAACTTCTTGACCGGTGAACGTCCTCTGTCTTGCCATGGTGTTTTGCGTCGTCTCCACACAGGATAGTAGTGAAAATGTAAGTCGCCTGCCTTTGGGTTTCAGCTTTTATCATGACTCTGAAGAACACACCCACAACAGCGCATACTAATTATACTTTATTATAATAGGTGGCGCTTCACACATAACGCCGAAACCGAAACCGGGCTAATCCCCTGCATACACGGGAACAATAAAAGTTGATTGGACCCGTGATAATGGTTCACGGCAATCCGTGAATATCAATCAAACACAAGCATAAACACTGCAAAAAATATTATATTACTATGCTGTATGAGTAAAAATAAATAAATGACGCTAAGTTATTTACACAAACGAAATATCTTATTTACACAAACGAAATATCAGTCAAACACAAGCATAAACACTGCAAAAAATATTATATTACTATGCTGTATGAGTAAAAATAAATAAATGACGCTAAGTTATTTACACAAACGAAATATCTTATTTACACGAACGAAATATCAGTCAAACACAAGAAAACACAAAAAATATTATATTACTATGCTGTATGAGTAAAAATAAATAAATGACGCTAAGTTATTTACACAAACGAAATATCTTATTTACACGAACGAAATATCAGTCAAACACAAGCATAAACACTGCAAAAAATATTATATTACTATGCTGTATGAGTAAAAATAAATAAATGACGCTAAGTTATTTACATGAACGAAATATCTTATTTACACAAACGAAATATCAGTCAAACACAAGCATAAACACTGCAAAAAAATATTATGTTACTATGCTGTATGAGTAAAAATAAGTAAATGTAAAAATAAATATTACTTTACTATACCTTTATTACTTTGTTGCTGCTATTGAAGTGCATACACAAGAAAATCTGGGACGCTTGCTTCATACATAACGCCAATACCACGCTAATGATAATGTGTTTCACGGGAACAATATGAACCCGTGATAATGGTTGGTTCAGCCATGTAAATGTGTGGCGCTATTGAAGTGCATACACAAGAAAATCTGGGACGTTTGCTTCATACATAACGCCAATACCACGCTAATGATAATGTGTTTCACGGGAACAATATGGACCCGTGATAATGGTTGGTTCAGCCATGTAAATGTGTGGCGCTATTGAAGTGCATGCACAAGAAAATCTGAGACGCTTGCTTCATACATAACGCCAATACCACGCTAATGATAATGGTTCACCGCTCTAAATAATACTTATGTCAATATGTAGCGCTTCACACATAACGCCGAAACAGGGCTAAACTTTATTTATTTATTTTAGACTACAAACTAGACCTGGTGCACACAGACTGCACACAGACTAGACCTGGTGCACCACAGAGCTCCTGCCACAGAGCTCCTGCCTGTCGTTCTGCTCCTGTCTTGCTCTGAAATTAACATATGTATGGTCCTGCTAATTGGGCAGGAGAAGGAGGGGTGATGTCCTCAGAACCTTGAAATCTCAGGAGTTCCAGTGTTAATTACATAAATGTACTTAAACAAGAATGTTTCGTTACATCATTTTACAAGAAAATAGCAAGCTTCATCGTAAGCAAGATGCTGTCATTACGAATGGTTATTCTAAACATTTGGATAAAATGTTTAAATATAGACTAATAAAAGGTTAGGGTTATTTTTTCATTGTTTTCTGTTATTGTGGGGTCACGGTGTAGGCTACTATTGTTACCTGGAGATTCAGTGGGGTCACATATTCTGATGGCTGCCGTCAGAATTGGTGACCCCAGTTAAAAAGGCTCACCTGTACATCCCATTCATGATTTCTTTGTTGGCTGCAATGGTGAGGTACACTCTTGTTTAAGTACATTTATGTAATTAAGAGACGATAAATGTAAATATAAACATCTGTCATATTTTGGCTCATGGACACCAACAAAACGAGTAAAGAAAGTGCATCAGCGTAGTTTACGTAGCATTCGTAAAGCGTTTGTGCCTCTGAACAGAAACTGTGAAATAGCGCCCCTTGTGGTCACAAAACTCGATGGTCACAGAATCTGGTGTAACGCCGGTCTGCGTCAGAAGGACGGAAATGAAATTAATGGGGCGCACTTTATAAATATTAATATGCGTTTTAAAATTTAGATTTGGGGTAAAAAAAAATCAAGTCTTTGCAAGTAAACAGGTTCAAGTCCAATTCAAGTCCCAAGTTATTGGTGTAAAAGTCCAAGTCAAGTCTAAGTCTGAATATTTTTTCAAGTCAAGTCAAAAGTCTTAATATTAATGACTCGAGTCTGACTCGAGTCCAAGTCATGTGACTCGAGTCCCCACCTCTGATGGATACAATTCATACTTATATGATTTAAATAGAGTGAACTAATCAAAAGTTGAAATTACTCAATTTACTCAATTTAAAATTACTCAGTTGCTTTTACTTGTTAATTTAACTTTTGTTGTGATTTTGGGTTTTTTGCTTAGCACTAGCATTAGCAACAATATATTTTGCTTACCCTTTAAACATAATATAGGAATTAAATGTAACTATTGTTTTAAATGTGTCCGAGCTGTGAACCCGAGAGAGGGCCTTAGGAAATCATGATGCGTAAGGAGTATAAACGAGAAGGTGATTGCTCAAGCAGAAGTGGTGAACTAATAATGCTGACATGGGTGAAACATGAATGTATGACATCCTGATGTATGGTGACCTCGGGTCAAGCAGACAGTCCAGAGACAGGAACCATATGTATAAGAGATGTTAGGTTTGGAGACAAAGAGAGAAGTCTTGTTTGTTCGAACAACAATACCATGTAAGGCATAGAAGCAGATCTGTGAGTTTGGGGCGTGGAGAAATCGTATATAAAGACGGCATGTACAAACACTTGTTGGGTCTCTCTGATGTTAGAATGTGAGTTTTAATAAAGGCATTTTTGCTATTGCTATAATGTTGGTATGTGGTTCCTGCTACAGTATTAATCACTACACAGTTACAAATAACTTAAGAGATACTTCTGAGATTTTTTATTATTAATACTTAATTGTTATAATTATTGTAAATGAACTTCACTGACAACACTGGTTTCATAGATATGAACTTGTTTATTATCATTTGGCATCAAATAACATTTTAAACCATTACTGCTTTCAGTCAAAAGCAAAACAATGTGCTTCATACAAAAGATCAAGTGAATGACAAGACATAGGCTATAACGTGACATGAACAGAGATTCCTCAAATCAGTGCTTTTAAGCAATAAAGTTATTTTTGAGCAATAAAATGCTTGCCTTGCACAACATAAAATTAGAGAGAGAGAGAGAGAGGAAGCATTTTCATTTATTTACTTCAAACAAGCTAAAATAAACACCAACTTTACATCCTGCTGGTAGTGAGTGTATTTCTAACTAAAATTTCTGCTAAAGTCTAAGAAATCCTTTAGTTTTTTTACGACTGCTAACATGCGTTTCCCAATACTTAAGATACATTTTTAAAACTCTAAACACAGCAACACATTTACTGAATGCTAACGTTAGCAGCAAGCTAGCATTATCAGCAATCTATCCAAATTAATACATTGCTAACACATGTATAAAACAGTTCATTCCTGCCACACAATCTAATTGGTTAAGAACTGCTCTAACCGATCAGATATTTCACCATAACGCCACAGCTGTGATGAAGAATACAATAGTCGTCTTTATTTCGTGTCTGCATTATCACACACTGTTAACCCTAATAAGTTCAATCTACATTAAAAAACAGAGGTATTGAGTTGTATGGATACAATTCATACTTATATGATTTAAATAGAGTGAACTAATTAAAAGTTGAAATTACTCAATTTAAAATTACTCAGTTGCTTTTACTTGTTAATTTAACTACACAATTACAAATACCTTAAACTATTAAGAAAGAACTGCTTACAGTTAATACATCAAGTTTTTAATACTTTTACTTATGAGATTTTTTATTATTAATACTTAATTGTTATAATTATTGTAAATGAACTTCACTGACAACACTGGTTTCATAGATATGAACTTGTTTATTATCATTTGGCATCAAATAACATTTTAAACCATTACTGCTTTCAGTCAAAAGCAAAACAGTGTGCTTCATACAAAAGATCAAGTGAATGACAAGACATAGGCTATAACGTGACATGAACAGAGTTTCTATAATAAAGTTATTTTTGAGCAATAAAATGCTTGCTAACGTTAGCAGCAAGCTAGCATTATCAGCAATCTATCCAAATTAATACATTGCTAGCACATGTATACCCAGCAGGCACAGGACGTCACTTCGATGTCAGCCAGACGTTGGCCTCCAACGTTGGTCAGACGTTTAAATTTAGTTGAAAATGAAAATCGGGTTGACGTCAAAACCCGACGTCATATTAACATCAACATCCAACGTTGAGGAGACGTTGAATTCGGGTTGGTTATCAGTCAGTTATTGCTCAAAAAGTAACGTCAGGTTGACGACAAGCTCCAACGTTATATAAACGTTACATTTTAGTTGAAAATGAAAATCGGGTTGACGTCAAAACCCAACGTCAGGTTGACATCAAGATCTAACGTTATGGAGACATAAAATTAGGGTTGGTTATCAGTCAGTTAGGTTGACCTCAAACTTCACTACTGGACAGATGTTCATTTTTAGTTAGAAACAAAAGTTGGATTATCAGTCAAAAACCATCAATGTTTTTAATGTTATTTAGACATTTGACTTAAGTTGGAAATAAGTCAAGCTAACGTTACACCCCAAAGTTATCTTGACATTAAACTCTAAGAATAGATAGACATTGAATTTCAGTTGGAAATCAAAGTCAGATATTTGTCGAAAACCGATGTCAGGTTTTCATCAAGCTCCAATGTTAGACAGATGTTGAATAATGGTTGGAAATGAAAACTGGATGTTAATTTAATTAACAATATAAACCTGAGTTATTAATTTTAAGCAGAGAAGTTAACCTTTACTAATGTGTGGATTAAATGGCATATACAACAGGATATCAAAACCCTTTTATTGAAATGATATGCTTACCTTGTTTTTAAGCAGTATATTCCCAAAACAAAGTTTAGTATTCAAAAACAGTATTCAAAATAACTATCAGAACTCCACCACCAACAGAAATTACACAAACTCCACAGCAGTCTTTCAAAATAGTCCTTTAAGTTTTTTTTTTTCTGCCGCCTCCACCCACTCTATCTGGGGCATACTTTAAACAAAAGGACACAGCCGCTGCAATGTTTGCCTCCGTTGCATCCGTGGTCCTCTGGACACTTTCTGTAAGAATGAATTGCATTTGTAAATCTTTGAGTAATACAGAATACAGTAAGCAGTAAATCACCAAGTTGTAGACGTTGTTGGTGGCCATTCACATTTAATACATTCTAATGTATTAATTATTTTTTTTTAAACAAAGTTTATTTATTAGTTTTTCAATTTTAAATGTGGCATCACAACTTTAACACTTGCTACAAAGATTTCCCCCACCCACTCCCGACCCTGACAATGAAAGAATATAACCAAAAAGGAAATATAACTCAATAACTAAATAAATAATAATAATCATGGTTAAGTAAATAAATAATTACATAATATACATACGCACATACCTGCCTATGCAAATATGTGCACATTTTGACATACATACAATAATAATAATACCAACAAATAAAAATATATAAACCATATTAAACAATGATAAATTTGGAATCACTGATAGGGGGTATAATCAGAGTATTTCAGTATAAACTACTATAAGCATTAGAGGGAAGACAGTACCAAGGCATAGCTAAACAATTTTCTCAATTACTTGGCTTGCTCATTCTACTGAAGTATTAAACTGACAGAACTCAAAGACTCAACTTGAGTAAGAAAGGGCTGCCAAATTAATGAAAATCTATCTGTTGATCCCTTAAGAGTGTACCTAATCTTCTCCATATTGATAAAATACACCATATCCTTAATCCACTGTGCGAATGTTGGGGGATTCAGGTCTTTCCATTTGACCAGAATTTGTCTCCTAGCTACTAGCGTGGCAAAGGATAAAAGATTCAATTTATTATTGTTTAAAATAAGATTTTGTGTTACCACACCAAATAAAGCAAGGGGGGCCGATAAATCCAATTGTTTGTCAATAGTGTTGGAAAGCGTATCAAATATTGATTGCCAAAAATCTTGAATTTTAGGGCAGTCCCAAAACATATGTATTAGGGTGGCTTGGTTCTGCTTGCAACGATCACATGTTGTATCAGTGTCGGGATAAATACGGGACAACTTAACTTTGGTCCAGTGCAGTCGATGAAATATTTTAAACTGCATAACTTTATGTCTCGTACATATCGAGGATGAATGTATACCCTTCATCATCCTTGACCAAATTGTTTCTGTGATTTCTGTATTCAGATCTTTTTCCCACTGATCCTTGAGAGGTTCGAGATTTGTCATATTCTCTGTCATTAATAAAAAATATATGTCCCCTATCTTGCATTTTTTGGATAGAATGCAATCGATAACTAAATCTAGGCATGTATCTGGAGGTTGTGAAGGGAACTGACTTATATTAGATGATACAAAGCTACGAACCTGTAAATATCTGTAGAAATGCGTCCTGGGAATATTGAATGTCTCCACAATCTGATCAAAAGATGCAAATGAATCATTTATGAACATATCTTTGAATGAACGTATCCCATGCCTAAACCAAACACTATATGCATTATCCAGCAGGGATGGCAGAAAAACATGATTTTTTACTATGGGGGCGAGTATTGAGAACTTACTAACTTTGAAAGACTGTCTAAATTGATTCCAAATTTTTAATGAATGAATTACAACTGGGTTTGAGGTATACTTTTTCATAGGCTCTGAATATGGCCTGCCAGAATATAACAACGCACATAATGAAGTGTTTTCACAGGAACCTCTTTCCACATTCAGCCAATCAGATGCAAGAGATGTTTCATTCTGTTCCATCCAGTAGGAAATCATTTTGATATTCGCTGCCCAATAGTAAAATTGAAAATTCGGCAGTCCCATTCCTCCCTGCTCACAAGGTCTCTGTAATATAGAATTACGTATGCGTGGTTTCTTTTTATTCCAAATAAAAGAAGAGAACCTTTTATCTAAGGAAATAAAAAATGTTTTTGTTAAGAATACTGGTATACACTGAAACACATAGAGAAATTTAGGCAATACACTCATTTTTATTGTATTTATTCTGCCTGCCAAAGACATGGGTATTAAATCCCAGCGATCAAGATCTGCCTGTATAGAGGACAATAGAGGAGGAAAATTTGCAGAGAAAAGATCTTTAAACCTGTGAGTGACCCAAACACCAAGGTATTTGATTTTTTCCATGCAGATTTTAAATGGCAACGTGTGGACGAGCGAGGACTCTCTTGCTACCAGATTTATGGGCATCAACTCGCTTTTTTGTGTATTCACTTTATACCCAGAAATCTTGCCAAATTCAGAAAGGAGATTAAGAACATAAGGAAGAGACGTAAACGCATCAGACAAATAAAGCAACATGTCGTCTGCGTACAGTGAGACTTTATGCTCCCCATCTGCCCTATTGATACCTTTAATGTCCTTATTACTACGTAGTGCTATGGCTAACGGTTCCATTACTATCGCAAAAAGAAGGGGAGACAGTGGTGATCCCTGTCTTGTCCCTCGTGTAAGTGTAAAATATGGTGATATGTTGTTATTAGTCTGGACTGCTGCCATTGGCAGTTTGTAAAGAATCTTTATCCATGATATAATACTTGGCCCAAAACCAAATGCTTCAAGCGTGTAGAATAGAAAGTCCCACTCCACCCGATCAAATGCCTTCTCGGCATCTAAGGATATAACCACTTCTGGTCTGTCAGGTGGAGAGGGACTATATATTATGTTATACAATCGTCTAATGTTGAAGGTGGAATATCGATTTTTTACAAAACCTGTTTGATCTGGTGAGATTATAGTTGGGAGAACAGGTTCGAGACGACGTGCAATCATTTTTGCAAATATTTTATTGTCCACATTAAGTAGAGAAATAGGACGATAAGAGCCACACTCCTGTTTATTTTTACCTTTTTTCTGAATAAGAGATATAGTAGCTTGTCGCATTGTTTCAGGCATTAATCCAGTCAACAAAGAGTCATTATATACAGAAGTTAAAAGAGGGGCCAATTGATTTGAGAATTTTTTAAAGAAATCGGCTGAATACCCATCTGGGCCAGGCGATTTACCCCCTTGCATACTTCTAATGGCTTCCTCGATTTCTCTAATCGAAAATGGAGACTCCAATTCAGCCTTTTTTAATGGATCTATACGGGGAATCTCTAAATTTTGAAAAAATGACTTAATTAGGCATTCGTTCTTTTGTGACTCTGACGTGTATAGGTTACAGTAGTACCTCATAAATCGCGAGTTAATTGCAGCATGATCGATACAGACTGCACCGGATTCGTCCCTGACTTCTGAAATTGTGTGTCTCGCTGCTTTCCTACGCAGCTGGTGGGCTAGAAGTTTCCCTGATTTCTCACCATGTTCATAGTATGTATGGCGGGCTCTTACCAAAAGATTCTCCACTTTTTGTGTAGTCAACAAATTGAATTCCTTTTGAAGTACTAAACGTTCCTTAAAGCCCTCGTCAGAGTGTAATGTTGCCAACTGAGCATCAAGATCGCCAATTTGTCTAATCAGTTCATTAATACGGTTATTCCTAATTTTTCGTGACTGTGCATTATAGGAAATAATCTGACCTCTTAAATATGCTTTAAGTGTTTCCCAAACTACTGACGGTGACATATTAGGTGTTTGATTAATTTCTAGAAAAAAATCTATCTGTGAGGAAACAAAATCTAAAAAATGTTTATCTGAAAGTAAAAGTGAGTTAAGCCGCCATGGTCTATAAACTGGTTTCATGGCTGGAAAATTAAGCTTCAATCTATGAGGAGCATGATCAGATATTACAATTGGATGATAATCACATTCCTGAACTAGAGGGAGTAGACCCTTATCCATAAAAATATAATCAATACGTGAATATGTTTTATGAACAGCTGAATAAAAGGAATACTTGCGAGCCATGGGATTAAGAAAACGCCAAACATCAGCAACACCATAGGTATCGAGAAATAGTTTAACTGTGTGGGCCGATTTAGAAATTACCATATCTCTAGCAGAACTACGGTCCAATCTAGGTGACAACACACAGTTCATGTCTCCAGCCATAATCAGACGATGTTCATTTAAATCTGGTAATCGAGAGAATAAATTTGTGAAAAATGCAGCATCATCCCAGTTAGGGGCATACACGCTGACCAGAACAACTGGCATGTCATATATTTTGCCAGTAACAATGACATATCGGCCCTTTGGATCTCTGTCAATCTGGGAAGGAACAAAAGGCACATGTTTACTAATTAGAATTGCCACCCCTCTTGATCTAAATTGAAACCTTGAATGATAAACTTCACCCACCCATCTACTATATAAATGAGCTTGTCTAGATGTATCTAAGTGAGTTTCCTGAAGGAAAGCAATGTCCACCTTTAACTGATGTAAATGTGTAAGAATTCTCTTTCGCTTTACAGGATGATTTATGCCTTTAACGTTCCAGCTTACAAATGAAATTGGGCTTGCCATCTTCCCTCCTATTCTCACACTCTGAGCCATAATTCAAGATTACACACATCCCTTATTAACCCCCTATCATTGTATGAGACTAAAAAATATATTAGATAAACTATAATAGAAATCATATAAAAAAATACAAATAAACATTGAGACATTTTCAAATCCCTCATTCCCACTTCCTTCTTACCCACAATAACCGATTGAACCCCCTCCCCACTATAATTGTATCCACACAATGTGCTTATATTGGGAAACTATTAAGCTCGAAACTAAGCTCTCCAAAACATATGAACTTTTAGACGTACAATATCAAGTCAAACATAACATCCCTTGTTTTCACAGTATATTAATAAACTTACTCCAACCTTATACTCTTTACA
This sequence comes from Brachyhypopomus gauderio, assembly GCF_052324685.1. NCBI lineage: Eukaryota > Metazoa > Chordata > Actinopteri > Gymnotiformes > Hypopomidae > Brachyhypopomus > Brachyhypopomus gauderio. Next base: position 2,163,538 of record NW_027506866.1, on the reverse strand, counting down.
AATGAACTCACCTCAGGAAGATCCATACTTTGACCTTACTTATGCATTTTTTGCCCAAGACCTATTCTCATACCTCTCATGAGAAGTAAAACAATGTCCTGCTGGGTCCCGTCCGCTCAAGTAAACACAGTCAAAGACAGTCTCTCCTTTAGGTTAGGAAAGTACGACCCGACGGCGTATGGTTATTTTGTAATGTCTTGTGCGATGTACTTCTGAGCTTCATCCGGCGAAGTAAAAATCTTCTCCACTCCGTTGTAGGTGATTCGAAGCTTTGCCGGGTGAAGTATGCCAAAGCGAAGCCCCTCAATGCCACGCAGCTGCTGTCTGATGCCATTGAAGGCTGCTCGTGCACGAGCTACCTTGGTCGTGTAGTCCGGGTACACAGAGATGGTCAAGTTATTCACTGTCACACGTTTCCTCTCTCTGGCCAGGCGCAGGATATTAGAGCAGTCATGAAAATAATGTAGACGCGCAACTATAGCTCTAGGAGTTGCCCCTTGCTTCGGTGGTGGCTGTAGAGTGCGGTGCGCTCTATCCAGTAGAGGGGCCTTTTCTAGCTGGAAGGCATCCTTCAGGAGCACGGAGACTGCCGCAACGCTGCAGCTGCCCGTGCTCTCCGGCACACCTATTATCCGGATATTGTTACGCCTGGATCTACCTTCCAAATCTTCACATTTGTTCTCCAAAGCCACCACCTGGGTTGAAAGTTGTTGAACTGTATGCTGCAATGCCACAACATCATCCGAGCACCCAGAAAGCCCCTTTTCCATCTGTTCCATAGTGTTTTCCATCGCCGCTACCTCCTTCCTTACCGCGGTCTTAAAATTAGAAATGTCCGTTTTTGCCGCTTGCATCTCTTGTTTAAGAGCGGACATTTCGCCTTCAAACACCGCTCGAATCTCATCTTTGAAGATACTCGCAAAATCTTCTCGTAGCGCCGCCACAAGTTCGTCCTTGAAGGCCATGATTTGGGAGGGGCTTACCGTCTCCCCAGGTGTTTGAACAGGGTCGGCTGGATCACCCGAATCCCGGGGGGATGATGGCGCATCAGCCTTAGCAGGCCCAGATTTAGACATAGTAGCAGCTCGTCCTTTAGCGGTTTTACTGGCCATGACTTGCCTTCCCCTTCCGTTGGATATACAAATTGGATGTAAATTAAGAGACTTCTGGACTATATTACGTCGATATATCACTTAAATGATTAAAAGTTTGAAGAGCTCTGCACGACGCGACCTACTCCATCGCTTGCTCACTAGCGCCCCCCCTAATGTATTAATTAAAACTAATTCTTAGTCCAGCTGGCTAAATTTAGGCATAATTATGTGAATGCCAGCAGCTTCCTTTTTTCAAGATAACAAAGAATGTAATCGGGTTTTTCTAGTATCCGCATGTTTATACTAAGAAAAGGATATATGCTTTTCACCTGTGACAACAGTGAAGAGACGAAGCTTGGTAAAGGCATGTTTGCCTTTCCCCCCCTTCATGTTGAAATTGGCCATGACCTCATTTGTCATCAACCTATGGACAGAAAAAGGCAGCATTTAACAATCAAAATGGTGAATGTCATCAAAAGTCAACAGGTTTTGTTATGTACTGTAACTGACATTTAATTGACAATGAAATAAAAGCTTACTTCTCCATAACCCTCTTCACATTGTCTTTCAAGTGTACTCCTCCCACCTTGGACAAGCCATTAATCTGAAATTAGAGGAATAAAAATCAAAAATAGTATATCCCCATTAACACACAGTGACAAACAATGAACAATAGAAATAATCATTATAATCAGAGGCGGTCTTTGCATAGAGGCGTGGCTAGGCAATTGCCTTGGGCCCCTCCCACTGCAGCCCACTGTAGGGGCCCCCTGATTAGCTAACTTATTTCTCGCATATTAATGTTGATGGGCCCCCAAATTGCTAAGTCCGCCACTGATTATAATATTTATTTACATTTATTTATTTACACTACAGTAAGTATGGTCTTACCAGTTTCTGCTTTTCCTCAAGGGATTCAAGAGATTTCTCAAGGAGGTTTAGGGCCTCAAGTGTTGAAGCCTGTGCAGGAATCTTTGAGTCTTCGCACCTTTGTGCAACTCCAGACTGTGTCTTCAAATTGCGGACTTCCTCACGGATATCAACAAGCAGCTCCATGACTTTTCTCTGAAATTCTAATGCATTGAAAAAAAATTGATCAAAATTAGAAATATTATCAAGGCACAGTCTTGTGCTGCCATTCAGTGCTCAGCAGAGATGTATAGTAACAAAGTAGAACTACTTTGCTACTGTACTTAAGTACTAAAATGCTGTATCTGTACTTTACTGGAGTATTATTTTTACATTTTATTTTTAAAATAGTACTTAATTTAACATTTTTTGCATTTTACAAAAATGCAAAGTCAGCTATCCACTTACTTGCTTCTGGCATTGGGTATGGGACGTGTTTTTTCTGTGTTGATGGAGTCTGCTGTACAGAGCATGTTGCTTCTGTAGACTGCTGAACAAAAGGTGATTTTGATCTTCTTTGTTCTTTTTTCTGAGACTGGCCTCCATGGCAAGATGATCTAGTCTCCATTTCTGAGGTGGGCTCCTGAATTTGCAGAGGAGCTAATAGAATCATAGAGGAAATTTAATAACAGACAAATACTTTTTCATTTTAGGACTCATTTATGGATAACTTATTTCTCTAACACAAAATACCATTGCAGGTAAATAAAAGTCAATTTTCTTTTTCCTTGTAGTAAGAGCAATACTCATTCTCCAAAATGAAGTATATGCTGTACTCTGAGCAGCAACCCAATGCTCTTTTGCTTACTGGTCATTAATTTCAGTATTTACCCACTAAATGCAAACACACAGCTCTGAGGGGAACTACTGTGTAGTGACAGTAACAAAACTGTTACACATATTAGCAAACTGAGGCTAGAATCAAACACTGAATCTCAAATTAATGTGTTGTTGTGTTTGTGCATCTCACTTGCATATACAACTCTATGTATATGAACCCAGATAATCACTTTAAGACCAAATATTTCTAAAATTCAATTTAAGATACAGACCTGAAGAATCCCTTGATCTAAGGTGAGGTGAGGAAGAAGGAGAACCCTGTTCACTTGAAGTCTGTTTCCTCCTAATGGGTGTAAATGGAGAGCCAGAACTTGATGATGATGACGACGAGTTTGCCTTTTTGGAGTATAGTGTAGATTTTCTCTCTTGAAGAGGTTCCAGTTTCCTTGGAGGAGCAGGAAGTTCTAGCTCTGTTAACAAAAAATCTTATTTCTCAATTGATGTATTGTCAAACAAAAACAAAGGCAATATGTATGTAATTGTAACTGTCACATTTTTTGTTGTTTTCATTTATATGCTCTTATGACACCTAAAAATAACTAACCTTTATTACTCTTGGGATGTTGACCATTTCCTTGATAAACATCATCAAATTCTACCTCACTGTCAGAAGCATCATCTAATTCAATAGACAAATTACGGAAAAGATTATATGCAATTTATGAAGGAAATACCACTGCTCACAACGCAAAAAAATGTAAGATGTCAAATAAATAAGGCAAAGTTAAAGATCAGGAAGATAACTCAGCAATACCTTAGACAGTGTAGCTCCAATTAAAACAAAATTAATTAGGGAGAAAAAGCTATCACCATGGTATGACGAACACACTCGTCTTCTAAAACAGGCAGCTCGAGCAGCGGAGCGAAAATGGAAATCCACCTCACTAGAAGTGTTTAGAATCACATGGAAAGACGCCATAGTCAAATATAAACATGCCCTAATAAAAGCTAGAGCCGCATACTATTCGACACTAATAGAAAACAACAAGAATAACCCTAGATTTCTCTTCGCGACGGTATCTAAACTAACAAGAAATATCAACGACACTAGTTCTAACACAGCACTTACACACACTAGCGATGAATTTTTAAACTTTTTCAATAATAAAATAGATAATATCCGACTACAGAGTCATAATACATCGCAGCCTAACCTCCAATCCAACCCCAGTAGTTCAGCTATTAGTAACAATGCATCCAAAAATATTACTGAGCTAAATATCTTCAATCCTATATCGCAAAAAGAGCTCACAACATTGATTAATTCGTCTAAGCCTACATCATGTATATTTGACCCAGTTCCAACCCGTCTATTTAAAGACCTACTCCCAGCCACTGCAGGGCCCTTACTTAATATGATTAACTCCTCCCTTAACCTAGGTTACATGCCCAAACAATTAAAATGCGCCGTAATTAGACCCTTGATTAAAAAACAGAATCTCGATCCGCAGATTTTAGCCAACTATAGACCCATTTCTAATCTCCCATTTATCTCTAAAATTTTAGAAAAAGCAGTTTCCAATCAGTTAAACCACTATCTCCAATCAAATAGTATCCATGAAAAGTTCCAATCAGGATTTAGACCAAACCACAGCACTGAAACAGCTTTACTCAGGGTAGTGAATGATCTACTAATATCGGCCGATAATGGGCTCGTCTCGTTCCTTATACTGTTGGATCTTAGTGCAGCTTTTGATACTGTAGACCACAACATTTTGCTGGATAGACTAGAAAACACAGTAGGTATTAAAGGAGTCGCACTCTCCTGGTTTAGATCATATTTAACTGACCGCTTCCAATGTGTAAGTGTTAATAATAAAACCTCTAAATCTGTGCAGGTTAAATATGGTGTCCCACAAGGGACAGTCCTAGGACCACTTCTATTCACACTGTACATGTTACCCTTAGGCGAAATTATGCATAAGCATGACATCAGTTTCCATTCCTACGCAGACGACACTCAGCTATATTTATCGGCAAAACCCGATGATTTAGGCGCAAACAGTAAGATTGAGAAATGTGTAGAAGAGATAAAACATTGGATGGCATGTAACTTTCTAGCACTAAATGCCGATAAAACAGAATTGATAATAGTTGGGTCTAGGGCTGCGAGAGACAAGATACATAATGCAGCATTGAATCTACATTCTTTTACTATAACCCCCAGCGCAGAGGTAAAGAACTTGGGCGTCACAATAGACCCAGATCTCTCGTTCGATACACATATTAATAATATAACTAGGGTAGCGTTCTTTCACTTGCGCAACATTGCCAAAATTAGAAACATATTAAATATTAGTGATGCAGAAAAACTAATCCATGCATTCATATCCTCTCGTTTAGATTATTGCAACAGTCTCCTAGCTGGATGTTCTGGTAAATCGATAAACAAACTCCAGCTGGTTCAGAACGCAGCAGCACGAGTTTTAACAAAAACTAAAAAGTTTGATCACATTAGTCCCGTACTATCGTCATTACACTGGCTGCCAATTAGATTCCGTATTGACTATAAAATACTTTTATTAACATATAAAACGCTGCATGGCTTAGCTCCAGACTATCTTAGTGAACTTATTGAACAATATAACCCAGCGCGTTCACTTCGCTCGCAGGACGCAGGGTTATTAACTGTTCCTAGGATCAAAAAGATCACAGCAGGTGGAAGAGCCTTTTCTTTTAAAGCTCCACAATTGTGGAATAATCTTCCTGCCTCTATTCGGGACTCAGACACAGTCTCAATGTTTAAAACTCGATTAAAGACTCATCTGTTTAGTTTGGCCTTTGATTAATCTGTTACATATTTACTACATCTCGTATCTTTTCTCCGAGGTTCACCTGGAGAGTAACATTGCAGTCGGAGCCTACAATACCAGCATCGCTGCTCCGACACGGAATGAAAGCCTGGCGTTCATCAACAGACATTTACAGTGACAATATCATAACCCAGAACTTTCATTTTTACCTTTACTTAGTCTGATTGTGTGATTTGTGTGTGACTTGTGTATTTGTCTGTATTTTGTGTAATCTGTGTGTTAACGGGCCGCCCAATGGAGGATGGGTTCCCTTTTGAGTCTTGGTTCTCCCGAGGTTTCTTCCTATTCCCCACTATCTTAGGGAGTTTTTCCTCGCCACTGTCGCCCTTGGCTTGCTCATTAGGGTTCTGGACCCGTAGTATTGTTAACCTTTTAAATCCTGTAAGGCGCTTTGTGACAACATGTGTTGTGAAAAGCGCTATACAAATAAACTTTGATTGATTGATTGATTGATAACTACTAGAAATTGATAGATACCGTTGTAGAGGATGACAGATAAGACAGCGAGAGATACATGTATGCATAGATGGATGCAAAAAAAACCTACCTGTCAAACAATCCTCAAACGTCTTAGTTTTTCTTCTTCGCTTTGCTTCAGGACTTTCTTCAACTTCTGCACTACTCGTGAAGTCACAATTGTCACATTCGTTGAAGTCATCTATAAGTCACAAATAAGAACAAACAGCAAAGCAACAAGTCTGTTAATGCATAACACTGATATGGCAGGTGTATCTTGTGACAAAGCATGTAACAGGCATAAACAGGGGCTGAAATTATTTTTTCCCTGTCATGAATGCCCTCCTGTCCCGCCTCCATTCCAGGTTTTCCCTTCGTGTCTCCCTGTTCCCTAATCCTGTCCATGTTTTGTTTCTAGTCTCTCTTGTTTTCGTTAGCCATGTGCCTGTGTGTTTTTTTTTTTTTTTTACAGTTCACACCACTCGTTGTTTCAGATTTTTTTGTAACTACCACATCATTTAAGGTGGGCTGTAGAGGCAAATCTTGTAACTCTGACTAAAGAATGTTATTTTTTGTAAAACTTAGGCCCTGTTAACATGTAACTGTACCTACCAGATCTCATCTTCTCTTTTAGAAGGGGAAACTTTCTCCAACCATCAGATGGTTTGCGACGGTCATTCCGATACCTTGTTGCATTTGCAGCATTTGGCCAGTACAGTAACATGTTTTGTGTGTCTACCCAGCTGTCTGGCACTGTTCCTTCTTCTTGCCTTTTCTTCTCTTGCCACACTGCCCTAACCCAAGCCATCCTGAAACACCACAAACTGGCATAAATTAAAACATGCATTTAAAAACAGAAATAAATGTATAGATAACTCAAAGCAAACATCCTTTGTTGCTAAGAAAATAATACTGCCATTACAGTTTCTCAAAAACAGGCTAATCTATGTCACTTCCCATAAAACAAAAATATAAACAACTTTTTACATAAAAAATACTAGGGATATATCAAACTACCCAGCACCCAAAAGTCTGTGGGAGCACAGTGGATGCACTGGCAAAAAAAAGAAGTTACAAAACATGGCATCATCACAATTTCACCTCTGTGTACGCATTATATCTGATGAAAATGCCCAGTTAAGTCAATTGTGGCCATGCAATTCATGGAGGACACTTAAACTGACCAGTGATACTGATATGCAGAAGTGCCAACATCCGTTCAACAGACGATGCTGAGAAACTAAAGTGAGCACAGTGTTGTTTTCACGTATTTACAGCACAATTCGGCAGTCTAAATACCGCCTATTCTTTTTTTCCCCACCTATTTTGTGTCGTGCCACTACATGTTTGGCTATGGCCCTAAAAACCATAAGTGGTATGTATAGTTCCAGATAAAGACACCAATGCAGAGCCTTGGGGAAACCAAACACTTATGTTGTTAATCACAGGGGAAGTAATATATATTTTACGATTAAGTTGTTGAATGACAAATAGGTACATGAACCAAAAATGCATTTTAGATTGTAGTAGTATTATTACTACAAATGAATCAGTAAATACCCTTTTATTCTTTTCTCTCCATGCTGTGCAGTAAAGGCATAAGCACGTATCCTGTTTGATAGGGAAGACAAGCCACTTTACGGTTCATTTCTTCAACCTTAAGAAGCCTGCGATGTTTCTGTACTCTCTCCAAGTTTCTGACGAACACAACATTAATAAGCTTGGAGTCACAAGGTACAGTAAAAAAGCTTTCCAGGCTCTTTTGTGAAATGATCTCGCATAACAAGCTGCCATCATCACGTTTTTCTTTTACAAATGCGAAGTCTTCATTGTGTAAGAGGAAACATCCATTTCTCTTTTTTACTGAAACAAAATGCCAACTTTTGTTTGTCATCTTCTGTGTGTGGCTTTCTGCCCTCTCGAGTTCAAAAAGTCTCTTTGCAACTTGACTGATGGGATTCTTGGCATTTCTTACTAATTTCTTCAGACTGTGTAGATAATTTTCAAAAGGAAATGCAGATATGTCATTGAGAGAACACTGGAAATGTCTAGTGTCATCTGACAGATGTTTCAAGTTATGAACATTATACACCAAAAATGATGTTGTGTATACAGTTGTGATCAAATTTATTCAACCCCCAATGCTGCGAAGGGTTTTATGAAATTCAGTGCACATTTGTAATTGTGTTCATAATGAAATCTTACAAGGACTTGTTAAAGAACTAAATGCAACTAAGATAGCATCAATTTTTTTTGTCATAAAGTATTAAATGGCCTTTTTGTGATTTCTTCATTGACACAATTATTCAACCCCTTTACGACTACCACTCCTAAGAACAGAGGTTCATTCCAGTGTTTTCCATCAGGTATTGAAAACATCTGTGGATGTCAACGAGCAGCAGTCAAGCATGATAAGCACCAATTAGGCAGATTTAAAAGGACTGTGATACTCAGCTCCTTCTAGACATCTACTGGTGTGTTTCCAAGCATGGTGAAGGCAAGAGAATGGTCCCAGAAGACAAGAGAAGAGGTTATTGCTCTTCACAAGAATGGCAATGGATATAAAAAGATTGCGAAGTTGTTAAATATTCCAAGAGACACTATCGGAAGTATCATTCGCAAGTTCAAGTTTAAGGGCACAGTGGAAACGTTACCTGGTCGTGGCAGAAAGAAGATCCTGACCGCGACTGCTGTGCGCTACCTGAAGCGTAATGTGGAGAAAAATCCCCGCGTGACTGCTAAGGAACTGAAAAAAGACCTGTCAGATGTGGGCACTGAAGTTTCAGCTCAGACAATAAGGCGCGCACTGCATAACGAAGACCTCCATGCCAGAATGCCCAGACGCACCCCCTTGCTGACTCCAAAGAACAAGAAAAGTCGACTGCAGTATGCCAAAAGTCATGTGGACAAGCCACAAAGGTTTTGGAACAGGTTTTGGAAACTAAATTAGAACTGTTTGGGACAATGGACCAGCGCTATGTTTGGAGAAGGAAGAACCAGGCTTATGAACAAAAGAACACCTTGCCTACTGTGAAGCATGGCGGGGGGTCAATTATGCTTTGGGGCTGTTTTGCTTCTAATGGTACAGGAAAGCTTCAACGTGTGCAGGGTACCATGAATTCCCTTCAGTACCAGGAGATCTTGGAGGAAAATGTGATGGAGTCAGTCACAAACCTGCGGCTTGGGAGACGTTGGACCTTCCAACAGGACAATGATCCGAAGCACACATCCAAGTCCACTAGAGCATGGTTGAACATGAAAGGCTGGAACATTCTAGAGTGGCCATCGCAATCACCAGACTTAAATCCAATTGAGAACCTCTGGTGGGACCTAAAGAAGGCAGTTGCAGTGCGCAAGCCTAAGAATGTGACTGAACTGGAGGCTTTTGCCCATGAAGAATGGGCTAAGATACCCATAGGTCGCTGCAAGACACTTGTGTCAAGCTATGCTTCACGCTTGAAAGCTGTCATAACTGGAAAAGGATGTTGTACTAAGTACTAAAAAATAATGTCACTAGGGGGTTGAATAAAACTGATAATGATGTGAGCACAGTAAAGACATTTGTGGTTATTCCATCATAAATATTATGTTATGTTTGTCTAATTTATAAGTGCCTCTTTGATATAATTGTAAATAAGATGACTGAAATGATCAAAAACAATGTCAAACTGGCCAAAACACTTTATTTCAGTGGGGGTTGAATAAATTTGATCACAACTGTATATGCTTGCAGTTGTCTACAAAATAGTTTAATAGCTGTTGAGCATAGTCCATGTAAGCAGCACGCTTCCTCTCACAGGAGTCCAGAAGAATCGATACAGCTACTGTTAGGCACAAAAAATGCTCATATACATTGCTGTGCAACACCTTTTTCAAAACTACAGGTCCAGTATAGAGAAGGAATTGCCTAAACTCTGTAGCTTTCCATCGATCTAGTTCTGTTAGTGGTCTGGGTTGCCGAGCAAATTCAATTGGCAGCTTTCCAGATAGAGACACAAGAAGAGTTGAAATCTCACCTACTTGTCTAACTGACAGTCTACATTCAGGTGGTCCTTGTTTTAAAAAGCACAGCAGTCTTTTCACAACCCCAAGACATACTAAATGCATATAGTCCAGAGGAAAATCTCTGACACACCTAATTCCTACATTAAGTAAAGGGGTCACTCCAACCTGATGATCAACATAAAGTCTTTTAGAGAAATCTCTATCAGTTCTTAATGGGTATTCTCCCAAGAACACAACTCTTTTGTTATTATACTCTCCCTTAATTGTACATCTTTCACAGCAATGGTAGCCAGTGTGTCCTTTTACACATTTTAAGTATGCTCGAGCAGGAGCATCACACACAAAAGCTTTGATCCGCACATGGATTATTTTGCTATCTACTGTGATTTGCTTTCTCTGCAGTTCTGCATATTCCGCTAAGAAGTCTTCAAGAAAATCATCAACAGAGCTAGGTTTTGATCTGCCATAAAAAACTGCCACTACAAATGGTTCAAAATCACCAAAACAACAGAGGATTGGCCATAACTGGGCATTGGATGATTTGAAAAGAGGAACTCCATCAATGTTCACCAATAGATCCACAAAGTTTGAACGTTTCAAAAATGATTTGTTCTGGGAAAGAATTTTTACAACAGAGCATTCAATCCCCAAGTAAACATACTGTCCACCACATTTGTCCTCAGTCTGGATTCGGCGGGGTGTTTTCAATAATGTCCTAGAATCCTTTGGTACTTCTAAACCTTCATCCCTCAAAATACCCAGCAGTTCATCAATTTGGCTTCTTCCACATGTACTTCTTGTAGCCCAAGAAGCAAGCTTTTCCTGAAAGGTTACCTCATCTTCTTTGGCAGATTGAGTGTGTTCTTCAGAATCAGTTGACACATTTGCTCTATATCCAAAATCTGAATCTGCATCACCAGGTTCAACCGTTTCATTTGAGGTACCGTTTCCCTCTGGTGTTAAAACTTCATTTTCTACATCACACTGATTGAAATCTACATTTTCAGGGCAATCATCTTCACTGCTACATTCCAGGGCAATTGCTGCAGCTTCTGATCGAATTTTTCGCCAGCGCCTCAGATAAGACATGCCATTTTCTACAAAAATGACAAATCCAGTAGTTAGGTCTACAATAAAACTAGTTTCAGAATTCAAGTGTTAATTTAACCAACAAACCCATAAAATGTAAACAGGTTAATTTATTTTATGAGAATATTTACCCTTAACTACCAGTAACAGCATTTGAAAGTCCATATCTATTCAAAGACATAAGACATAAGGCTGCTGCAATTTGGCGACATAATCAATTACGTTGACAGCAATAAGTAGTGTTTATTAATACTTTTACTTTACTCAAATAAACCAACACCAATCCGTTTTTAACAGCTTTCATAAGGATTAAGTACATTTTGTATTACAAGAAATAGAAAAACAAAAACCTGTAGTACAATGGACATACTGTACAAAGAAAATCAAATCCATTGAACACGCCATTTGCAATACGCCCGGCGCAAAGTTGAGAGGCACTCTGATAAAAACTACGCTTCATACATTTTGGCGGGAAATGAGCTCTACGGCCTGACGCTGTTGGGAAAAATGGTTGCTGCCCTGGCTGTACAGAGACTCGGTCAATGCAAAACGCGCGAAAGTATTTGAACTTACCCACCGCCAAGTTAACAACTTAAAGCTACCCACAGCATCACTCAATACTAACAAATTTGAATGAACTTTATAGCACAATTCACACTTTTTCTTTTCTTTCATTTTAACTACCACATCCCACCTTCCATAACGCAATTTACACCATTCACGGAGGCTTCTGTTATTTTGTCTTGAGCAATATGAGAACTCTGGCAAAAGCCACAGTGAATTTATTCCTATTGTTGATTTTACAAACTACACCCGACCAAATTTTACATTATTCTTATGCAAGCCTTGCAATACCATGAAGTCAAACTTTAGCTAGCTAATATATTCACTAATAGCTATAGCTATTTTAGGCTATGAATGGCGCCAGTTAACCAAAAAGCAACTGCTGAGAACTAAAGTATCACATAAAACGCGAGCTCAACAGCCATGTCCCATAAAATAAAAAACCAATACCAAAATGAATTTATATATTTTCCTCACCTTCGTTCACCTTCACCGTCCACAAACTCAGAACTCGCTACCGTGAACTGTGCGTGAAGTCCGACAGGTGCACCTTAGTCCTGTATCTTTCCGCCGCATCACTTCAGAGTGGAGGGACTAGTTCTGTTGCCTGACAACTGACATTGCTTTCAAATGTTTTAAATTAGATGTCAAACGTCCAAGTCAAGTATAATAATATTATATCAATCTTATATCATTTATAATCTTATACATACTCATATTAATATCAGTATTTGATAATGTTAAAATGTCACGTCTAGCAGAAGTTATGATTCCGACGTTTACCAGACGTTGGGTTTTGGTTAACATAACCCACAACTAATTGTTTGTATTTAACATAAATTTGACATAAGAATGCAATGTTTGAGTGACGTTGGATTTTGGTTACGTATCATTACGACACAAAAACAACAAAATACCAGCGTCTAATGATGTTAGAATGTAACGTCGAGTAGACGTTAAGATTCCGACGTTTACCAGACGCTGGGTTTTGGTTAACATAACCCACAACTAATTGTTGGTATTTTACGTCAATTTCACATCAGGATATGATGTTTGGAAGACGCGGGATTTAGGTTAGATAACATCATGACTTAAAACCAACAAAATATCAGCATCATATGTCGTCACAATTCTACGTCAAATTGACGTTAATATTAGACGTTATCCTGACGTTAATTTTTTGTCATCCGACGTCATGACCAACAGTCAACCAAAAATCAACGTCTGGTGACGTTGGTGGCCAGCTGGGTAAAAGAGTTAGTTCCTGCCACACAATCTAATTGGTTAAGAACTGCTCCAACTGATCAGATATTTCACCATAACGCCACAGCTGTGATGAAGAATACAATTGTCTTTATTTTGTGTCTGCATTATCACACACTGTTAAAAAGCTTCTCCAAGTCACGTGTTTGCCAAAAGTTTAATAGACACGAATTAGTTCGGCGCCCCACACACAGGACGTATACGGTGTACATGTAATGTCACAGAAATTCAGTGGATAGAATTATTAGTAGGAAGTATCATGTATTGATTTTTTATTGCAAAGGCCCTAATGGGGAAAATACCTTTATATATTTCTAATCTACTTCCATTTCAATCTAATTTATCTTATTTATATAATACAAAATCACAAAATAAGTTGCTCTTAGATAGCCCATTAAAAAGAACAGAGTTGGTCATGGTGAGCGGTGTCGGCCAGAGGAGGATGGGTTCCCCCCCTGAGTCTTGGTTCCTCTCAAGGTTTCTTCCTCATGCAAAAAACTAGGGAGTTTTTCCTTGCCACTGTTGCCCTTGGCTTGCTCACTGGGGGCTAGGACTCGGCACTTGTAAAGCTGCTTTGTGACAACAACTGTTGTAAAAAGTGCTATATAAATAAAATTTGATTGATTGATTGATTGAGTTGGGGAAAATGGCTTTTTCATTGTATGCGCCTTATGTTTGGAATGAGCGTCAAGCTGTCTTAAACCTAGGCTTCTTACCCTCTCTGAAATTGTGTTGTGTATAGAAGTATTGTATGTCATTGTGTATAATTGTTTTGTTCTGCAAATATTGGCCAGGACTCCCTGGGAGAAGAGGTATTGTAACTCAGTGAGATTCCTCCTGGTTGAATAAATGTTAAATAAAAATAAATATATAAAACAGATGATGCATCTGAAATAAACATAATTTAAAAACAAGATACTAAAATAGGCTAAAACAAACAAAAGTGGACTAACAAACAAACAAAAAAGCCCAGACACTGCAGTATTGAAATTCTGTAATAAAGTCATTTTTTTCAGGTAAGAAGAGCCTGCTGAGGGGTAGTTCAAAGTCAAATTCAACTTTATTGTCAAATCTGTGATACGTGCGGGACATACACAGGATTGAAATTACGTTACTCTCAGACTCCATAGTGCAGCGGTAAACATTTACTTAAAATTAACATTAACTAAAACAGTAAAAAAAGGAATAGTACAATAGTAACGGTAAGTACAATAGTAAAGATAAAAAATATAGCTGAGTTGTTTATATATATAATAAAATAAATAGAGGTCTCTGAAATTTACATTCAAGTAAGTGGCGTATGCAGCAGTAAGTAAACATACTGTATGTGCAAAGTGAATGTATGAGGAATCTGGTGTAATTACGATTAAAGTGAACGTATGCAATGAATTAGAAATATAATGTGCAAATGTAACAGGAGTGCAAATTGAAGAAAGAGCAGGGAGTGAGTTGATCCTCCTGACTGGTGGACTGGTGCCAGGGGGATCTGCCTCCTGAACTGTCATGAGATCACAACAGATCCTGGACCTGTAGGAGGAGCCAAGACACAAAATGGCAGTGAGATATCAATACTCCCAGCTGAACTACTCTCTGGACTACACCTGGTTGCAGCATGTGGATAAGACAACAGGGCGAAGATAAGATTTTCTATGGGGCAGTGTGAAGTGTGACGGCAGCTGCAGCGTGAGAAGGCAAACTGCTCTACAGACGCTCTACCTGGCTCAGAGAGGCTGAAACTTGGAGGACGCGGCTCTGTGTCTCGGCGCCGGGCAGGGCTGCTCTGGCAGAAGGCACAACCGAGGTCTTTTTGGACCATCCCGGAGGCCGCGGCGCTCGATTCTATAAGGAGATGCGAGACAGTGATCAACGACTGCGGCCTGTCGACAGAGCCGGAGGGGAGGGAGAAGCAGAGCGCGTGGGACTCACCCGGTGGGATGACCATGGCCAGCGACTTGGGCAGGGTGGCGGCGTTTTCCACAAAGGTGGGCAGGCGCCTGGGGCTGAGCGGGCTGCAGGTGTCCGAGTCCCGCACGGTCACACAGCTGTTGACGTCTACCCGCTTGTTCACGCCGCAGCTAGGGAGGAGTGTTTAAATCCACAAAGTGAGCAAACAGAAGGGTGACCGTTTCAACACAGAGCAAACACAGAGCTCAGAGGCACAGGAGGCGGAGCAAAGGAGTTCGTGGGGAGGGCACCTGGTGGGCAGGATCTTGGCATTGTCCTTGCCCTCGGTCTCGCTGGAGATGGTGATTATTCTGACAGCGGGGTGGAGTGTGTCCGAGATGACGATGGGCTGAGATGGGTGCGTGGCAGAGGACACACACACAACCAACAAACAGGGCACATGTACTTAATGGCAAGACCCTTCAAACATAGCTGAAAAGCACATTTCCGGTGAGTAATTTCTTATCTGAACACCTGCAGTGTTTAATGTGAGCTGTAGGTTTGGGGATACTGGTGCAACACACGACAAGCTTGTGCTGGCAGGCCCACCTGGCTGTGTTGGTCGGGCTGGCTGCTGAAGGTGACTGGAGGGTTGGAGTTGGTGCTGGCCCCCGCCCCCAGCCCCGCCCCCAGCCACACCCCCACTGCCGAACAGGCCTCTGCTGCCGTCGAAGCCCGTGCACCTCCGCTTACAGATCTCCATGTTCTGGAAGCAAGACTTTACACTGCAAAGTGAGAGAGACGGAGAGTGAGACAGACAACGAGAGTGACACACAGAGTCAGTGAGACAGAAAGAGGTGAGTTACAGCACTGTGCTACAGCAAGTTACAATAAGATGGCGTTCCTTAAAAAGAGCTCTTTGGGGTTTTCTTCCATTTGCATGCAACTTTAGTGTGCTTCCAGTTGGAATTCTTAGCTCCTTGTCTGAATACATTTTACACGAAAGAAGCAAATTATGGAGCGCCCAGCCCTGCATAATGATCGACACGCAAACCATCCTGCCCGCGTCGGAGCTGGAACACAGGCTGGACTGTGTGAGACGGAGGGACGGCCCTGTACATACTCACTGTGCACTGTGAGGGTAGTGAGAGAGGTGAGCCATGGTGACGAATGGGTGTTTGAGAGTCTCCAATGGCGTGATCCGTTTCCCTGCGTCCAGCGTCAGCATCTTTTTAAGCAGGTTGATGAACTCCCACCGGTCAGCCTTCTCCACCTGAACGTCTGTGCCTTCCAGAATGGGCATGTTGACCTGCATGGGAGACGAACGGGTAGGTCATATTATGTGCCAGCAGAGGGCGGCGATGTGCATAAGACGCTGTTTCAGCAGCAGCATTGCCGTGTGTTCCTCTGCATTTCACAGGCGCTGTTGTGACTTACATACACTTCTTATTATGACAGCACGAACCCTCGAACCCTTGAACTCAAAACCAAGACCTTGCTCTACATGCTCCACCAGCAGCTGGTGCGCTTTGTTCTTCATTTGCATGTCACAGCAGTGATGCTAAGCGTGCAATAAGGTGTACAAGAGCACAAATAACCTGCTTCATGTCATCGAGACGGTCGAAAATGTATCTCCTGGTCTCTTGGGACTTGACGCCAAGCTCCACCTCATGCTCTAAAGGCGTCTGGGGAACATAGA
Organism: Brachyhypopomus gauderio; assembly: GCF_052324685.1. Lineage (NCBI taxonomy): Eukaryota > Metazoa > Chordata > Actinopteri > Gymnotiformes > Hypopomidae > Brachyhypopomus > Brachyhypopomus gauderio. The sequence goes on along the minus strand of NW_027506866.1, from coordinate 2,146,922 downwards.
AGGAGAAAAAACGTTCAGGTGTACTGTCAGGTGCCATTACAGATCTCTTATGAACCGAACACATGGCACAAGAAGGATGGGGGACCTTGAGTCTCCACAGATGGTAGCTGGAGCCAGAGCCCCTGTGGAAGAAGCATCTGGTCTTGGTTCCCGCACTCAGGAGGTTCTCTGCTGGAAGGCCCTGCGTCTGGGAGATGTACCGGATCTGCAGCGACAGCGTACAGGAGGGATGATTTTATGGTATGATGGGATGACTTTATTTTATGTTCATATATTGATCCTGAAGACGAGCTAGCAAAGACAACTACTCTATCCAAACCCTACATGTCCCTACAGCCACAAAGCCACCATGGGTCTGCACCTCTAACACAGTAAGGGCTTCGCTTTCCTAAAACACCTTGCACCAGTCAACCCTGTTGTACTGGGAGCTTCACCTGGACCCATCTTAGAATTCCACTGTCATGCAAACCTGAGATTTTTTCCCACTGCAAGACAGTATTTCTAGCACTACTGTAAAGAGCTCTTATTAGATTTCCAATTATAGCCAGCAAACACATCTCAGGCCTAAAGGGCCCACAGATCACACTCTCAACACATTTGAGTTAATTGTTTTGTTGGTTCCCCAAAAATCATTCATAGTCTCTTCCTTGCCAGTCATTACAGAACAGCTAGCAAGCTGCATAGTTAGAATAAAGGTGGCCATCACTGTTAGCAACTCCACTCTTCTCCCAAACAAGATTTACATCTTTATTACACAGCGAGGAAGTTCTGGAAAGGAGGTGGGAAAGCAGACTCTAAATCAGCACTGTTCTTCGATGCTTCGTGAATAAAGACAGAAGCGTGAGAAAGGCGAGGTTCGGGTCCGAGGCCCGTTGGCTGACCTGATCGTATTCAGATGCTCCAGGATACAGGGGACAGCCCAGGAAGAGCTCGGCGATGACACAGCCCAGGGACCACATATCGATGGCCTCGCAGAACGGGAGACCCAGGATGATCTCGGGCGATCTGGACCAAAAAGACAAAAACGTCCATCATGACGTTTAGCATGATACTGTGGTTTGTGGTGATTCAAAGGTACTCACTTTAACACAGAGTGATGAATTAATGTGTGAAAATGTAAAAGCTTTAAGAAGTATTTTTTTTACTACCTGAAATATTATTTTGGTAAATTGGTAGCACAATACTGGCCTGTGCATTACCCATCTACTACTGTAGTGTAACCTGACACTGACACTACACTGACACACTGACACTACATACTGATGTGCTGTTCTCCACTACGTAAATACAGAACAACACTGCCATGGTGTAACTACAATGGAGCAGTGCAGGTACCCTGTACTGATATTACCAAAGCCTGAAGCATAAAACCATAAAACCAACCAAAAAAATATTTTTATGTGTGCTGAGAGCATCTTAACTTCTCAGGCACTGAAGATATTAAGATATTCTTTGGTGTTTGGATAAATGACAACACTTACATGATCCAGTTAAAAATACATCATTTATAAATCAAATGGCAATCAAACGCGTTGCAGTTCATCGTAATGCTTATCACAATCTTAATGTGCAGCCGTGTCACCATAGCCATCCACAACGGGCAGTTCACCTCTCAAGCACACTCGAGCGGAAGCGATTCCCACAACCATGCATCTGTTTCCAATATGCCTTAGGCCGCGCCACTCACCGGTAGTATCTGGTCTGCAGGTAGGAGGAGCACACGGCCTTGGAGACGTGGGTGGCGGAGCCGAAGTCGATGACCTTGACCCGGTACGGCTGCCTGACGGGGTCCACCAGCATGATGTTGTCAGGCTTGAGGTCGGTGTGGATCAGGCCCAGACTCTTCATCTTCAGGAGCGCCATGGCCAACTGCTGCACTATGGGCCGGATGCACTTCAGCGGCAGCGGGCTGTGCTTGACGAAGTCCTGCAGGCTCTGCCCCAGCATCTCAAACACCAGGCATAAGTGGTTCCTGTGCTGGAAGCACTCGTACGAGCGAACAATGTTGAACTCGTCTACGTTCTCCTTGTTGAGACGGCTCAGGATGCTCATCTGAGCAGATGGGGGAAGATGGGACAGGCGTTAAATTATGTGGGCACAGCATTCAAGGGCTAATATGCTACGTAACTTCAATAGCATCAGCCCAGTTACTGCATGGCTCCCTTCAGACATTTACTTTTGCTATATTTGGCAGATGCTCTTTTCCAGAGGGAAATGACCCCTGATCAGTGGCGGCTGGTGCACAAATAATTGAGGGGGGTGTAAACAAATTAAAAACAAATAAAGCAGTCTTATTGCCCTTTATTTATTTGAACATGAATTTTGCCCTAACGTTCTTCAAGTGAATGCTTTGTGAGAAGATTATTTTGTAAAGATAAAACTGAATTTTCTCTCATTTTGTATGAGCTGCTGCTCCAGCCTGCTGATATTCAACATGAACCGATTTACGTTGGAGGTTCGCGCGAGGTGGGCGGAGTCTCGCCCTACGATCACTCGCGAAAGTATAAACCAGCTTTAACGAACCGCAGCTGACTGACACTACCAACAAGAGTGGGTGTGTCCAACAAGAGTGGGTGTGTCTGAAACCGACCAATTAAACTGCAGCCTCAGATCAGTGCTTGGCAAAAGTTTATGCCTCTCCATGCACTCTCATTAGACCGGTGCCCCGCACACAGGAAGTGTGCACAATGTAAGCAATTAAATACAATTATGTGTTTACACTTTTAATTAATTCAAACATGGCAATTAGACACACAGTGTCACTAAATAATTTCCTCACTATCGCAGTTTATAATGAACTCATTTTAATATCGGAACAATATTAAGGGGGCGGCGCCCCAGCGCCCCATATTGACCAGCCGCCACTGCCCCTGATTACAAATTGCAGTGTTAGCCAATATCAGCCTATTACATCTTATTAGAGCAGGAACAAAGCAACATCACAATCAGGGCTACAATTGTGTAACGCGGGAGTACAGGGAGGTACTTGACGTGTGAAAAGAGAAACAATATAAGCCGTGAGAGCACGGTAAAACAATAAACAAAACTTCAGACAGCTGAAACGGATCATTGCTGATTACTGCAACTCCTGGTGGTAGAGGGAGTGGCAGCCGAGCCAGCCCTGACACATTGATTCTCAAAACCTCTTTTAAATCTACCATCATTTCCCCACCTCGATCAGGCCCTGGCGGGCATAGGCAGGGTGATTTTTCAGGATCTTGATGGCGACAGATTGACTGGTGCCGCGCTTCCAGCACTTGGCCACCTGGCCAAAAGTCCCGCGGCCAAGGAACTCCAGCACCTCGTATCTGTTGGAGGCAGAGCAGAGGACCTCGTGCTGCACTAGACGGTAGTCGTCCATGCTGAGGAAACTGCTGCTTGTAGCCATGGAGTCAAAGTACGCCATGGACCAGGTGGTAGAGATTTAACCAATCTGAATATCTTATTTAGTTATCTGGGTTAACTAACCTCAGAACAAACTTTTTGAATAAAAAGCAGAAGAAAACGACACGGAATTCATTCGTAGTCGACCGTAAATGTTGTTCTGTTTGCACATCACTATGACAACGCGTAATGTAAACTAGCGGTTTCCATGGAAGCTCAATTCGAATTCTACGATTGTGACGTGGTAACAGGCACCACAACGCGCTACGCAGCGCTGCTTTATTAGCATATAAGATCAAATATAAGGTCGATTAATTTCAAAACAACACACAAAACAACAGCACTGTTTTAAATGTGCGTGTTTGGGTAGCCAGCTACAGTTTTGCTTTTTCTCTAATTCGCTCGCTAGCTATTACCTAACCACCCCCCCCCCCCCCAAACGATCACGTTGGCGTATTAATATGTAGTTAAGATATATGCTCGTTTGGGTAGGATTTAATCCAGTAGCTCTACCTTACCTAACAAACTAGCAATATTTTATTTAATGGTAGTTTATTTTCAAAGCACACAATCTTAACGTCTTAATGCACTCTCGAGTTTACCGCTGGAATTACAAGAGGTTGATACATTTCTTATGTATTTGTAACTTATATATTTGTAACGTTATATAAGCGAACCATTCAGTCAAATAGCTATTTGTTGCGAAACGAAACACAGTTCATTTCAAGCATCTTCAAATGCTTTAGCCAATATCCAACACTTTTTTTTAATCTGAAAAAGCAACATTAAAATGAAAGTATTTCCAAGTATTTCAAGCAGTCGTACGAACCCTAAAATTGGGTCTGTCCACTACAAACTCCTTTATGCTTTTAATTCTTCAGCCGAACGCTTGGTGAAGGGGGTTGTATAGAAGGATAAACTGATAGCACATGTACATCTCAGAGACTCTGCTGGATGTAACACAGTTCGTCTGGAATACGTATTTAAGAGCGCGTGCTTATCGCCAACACGTCTCTGATAGTCTGTGGTGGATCGTGAAAGACCTCCAGCAGCTGCATTACAGACCTACCTGGCTGCGTCATGATCGCGCCTGCGTCTCGGAGACGCTTATGAGATCTCTCCTAGACTATTTAATACGGCGTTTATTCATCTGTAGTACGTCTTTTAAACGGCAGGCTTGGATGCCAAAATGACGTTCATACGCTGCATTCCAGACTTATATGTACAGTAGGCCTATAGCTAAAATGCAGCTTCTGAACGTACCTGAATGCAGGGTTGCCAACTCTCACGCATTGAGCGTGAGACACACGCATTTGACCGTTTTCACACGCTCTCACGCCACACTTCCGATATCTCACGCCGAAAAAAATATCCAGTTTATTTACCCCAGAGCCACATATATGATTCAATACGTTACTAGTTCGCTAGCTCTGGCGCCATCCACCGGCGATATAACACTGAATCTGTGTCCATTTTACGTTCGCCACCCCCCGCTCAACAAAATACACTCGCCACCGGCTCCAGGTTAAAATCTCACTCCAAGCGAACGTCAAAAGTTGGCAACCCTGTGAATGTGGCATTTCAAATCAAACCAGATTGAATTACATTTAAAGCTAGATTTTATATTCTTCTTCCTCCCTAAGTTAAAGCTACGAAATACACAAGCAGCGCGATCGTATGAGCCACTAAGAAGCCTAAAGACTCAAACAGAAATATACACTGGAAAATTATGCTATATTATTTTATGTAATTAATTAATATTATTAATATTATTACCACAAAACAAAATTAAGTGAAAGGGATTTTCATTTAACATGTTTATTTAACAGAAAATCAACAATATGCAACAAACGTGTAATTAACAAACTAGAAAGTAAAGTTTGTGAACAAACTTTAAGTTGGCTTGACAAAGCTTGTTGTAACAGCATGAAGACAATGTTAAGTATGTTAAATGATAATAGTTGGTCCCAGAAAAGCATAGTAGTTCAATAAGGACAGCAAATTTAGTTGATTTATCTTAACACCTGAAACAGTTAAAAAAATCAATGGTTTCCTATGGGAGGATGGAGGGATGAAAACGAATGAATAGAAGAAAAAAATGTTTAAAACCATGTAAGACCATATTTAGTATATTTACAGTTGAGTGAGTACAGCAGTTTTAGTTGTTCTATCTATACATCTGGTTGAGTTATAAAACCAATTGAATCATATGGGAGGATGGAGGGATGAATGAAATGATAGAAAGGGAGTATAGACAAATTGCATCAATATGATATTCAGTGTAGTGTTAGGGATCTGCTACTGAGTCATTTCACCAAGTTTGATCACTGTATCTTGAAAATTAAGGGATTTATGAAATCAATGGATTCTTATGGGAGGATGGAGGGATGAATGAAATGATAGAAAGGGAGGATAGCCAATTGGCATCAATATGTTATTCAGTGCAGTGTTAGGGATCAGCTACTGAGTCGTCACAAGGTTTGATCACTGTATCTTGAAAATTAAGGATTTGATTAAATCAATGGTTATCTATGAGAAGATGGAGGGATGAATGAAATGATAGAATGGGAGGATAGACAAATGGCATCAATATGCTATTCAGTGCGGTGCTAGGGATCAGCTACTGAGTCATGTCACAAGGTTTGATCACCGTATCTTGAAAATTAAGGATTTGATTAAATCAATGGTTTCCAATGGGAGGATGGAGGGATGAATGAAATGATAGAATGGGAGGATAGACAAATGGCATCAATATGCTATTCAGTGTAGTGCTAGGGATCAGCTACTGAGTCATTTCACCAAGTTTGATCACTGTATCTTGAAAATTAAGGATTTGATTAAATCAATGGTTTCCAATGGGAGGATGGAGGGATGAATGAAATGATATAATAGGAGGATAGACAAATGGCATCAATATGACATTCAGTACAGTGCTAGGGATCAGGTACTGAGTCATTTCACCAAGTTTGATCACTGTATCTTGAAAATTAAGGATTTGATTCAATCAATAGTTATCTATGAGAGGATGGAGGGATGAATGAAGTGATAGAATGGGAGGATAGACAAATGGCATCAATATGATATTCAGTGCGGTGCTAGGGATCAGCTACTGAGTCATGTCACCAGGTTTGATCACTGTATCTTGAAAATTAAGGGATTGATGAAATCAATGGATTCTTATGGGAGGATGGAGGGATGAATGAAATGATAGAATGGGAGGATAGGCAAATGGCATCAATATGATATTCAGTGCAGGGCTAGGGATCAGGTAGTGAGTCATTTCACCAAGTTTGATCACTGTATCTTGAAAATTAAGGATTTGATTAAATCAATGGTTTCCAATGGAAGGATGGAGGGATGAATGAAATGATAGAATGGGAGGATAGACAAATGGCATCAATATGCTATTCAGTGCGGTGCTAGGGATCAGCTACTGAGTCATGTCACAAGGTTTGATCACTGTATCTTGAAAATTAAGGATTTGATTAAATCAATGGTTTCCAATGGGAGGATGGAGGGATGAATGAAATGATAGAATGGGAGGATAGACAAATGGCATCAATATGCTATTCAGTGCGGTGCTAGGGATCAGCTACTGAGTCATGTCACAAGGTTTGATCACTGTATTTTGAAAATTAAGGTAGTTATGAAACCAATGTAATCCTATGGGAGGATGGAGGGATGAAGGGATGAAAAAAGAATGAATAGAAGAATATAAAAAGCTGTTTTATACCATATAAGACCATATAACAGCATGTTTAGCATATATACAGTTGAAATGGTAAAGCATTTTTAGTTGTTCTATCTATACATCTGATTGAGTTACAACAGTGGTTTTCAGTGGGAGGATGGAGGGATGAAGGGATGAAAAAAGAAAGAATAGAAGCAAATAAAAGGCTGTTTTAGACCATATAACAGCATATTTATCATATTAACAGTTTAATCAGTACAGCAGATTTAGTTGTTCTATCTATACATCTGATTCAGTTATATCAGTGGTTTTCAATGGGAGGATGGAGGGATGAAGGGATGAAAAAGGAATGAATAGAAGAAAATAAAAAGCTGGTTTAGACCATATAAGACCATGTAACATCTTGTTTAGCATATATACAGTTTAATTGGTACAGCAGATTTAGTTGTACTATCTATACAGCTGATGTAGTTGTAAAATTAATGTATTCCTATGAGAAGATGGAGGGATGAAAAAAGGATGAATAAAGAATGAGTGGTGAAAAATAATTGTATCTTTATTGATATCAGATCAGATGTACTATATCTAGTGATTTCAGTGGTAACAGCATATAAAACATACGAGCTAGAAGGCAGTGAAAAATGAATGGAAGTGAATGGGTGAAAAAGAAGGGATGAAAAAGAAGGGATAAAAGAGTGATATAGTTGTGAAAAGTTGTTGTATTGGTTCATTCCATCACTGGACCATGTATATCGATTTTAGTGGATTTATCTTGAAATCTGACAAAATGAGAGCAGTTTGAAAATTGTCCCCATGAAAGTCTATGGGAAAAATGGCTCGGTTGGAGGCATAAAAAGGGTGGAGGCAGGTGGTGTATCTTTCTAAAAAGCAGTAGCACACTATTCGGGTATGGGGCGGAGGTTCCTACAAAGTTTGGTGGTTCTATCTTAAACGCTGTGGACGAAATAGCGTTTGAAAATTTGCAGCGGAAGAATAATAATAATAACTAGAAAGTAAAGTTTGTGAACAAACTTTAAGTTGGCTTGACAAAGCTTGTTGTAACAGCATGAAGACAATGTTAAGTATGTTAAATGATATTAGTTGGTCCCAGAAAAGCATAGTAGTTCAATAAGGACAGCAAATATAGTTGTTTTATCTTACCAGCTGAAACAGTTAAAAAATCAATGGTTTCCTATGGGAGGATGGAGGGATGAAAACGAATGAATAGAAGAAAAAACTGTTTAAAACCATGTAAGACCATATTTAGTATATTTACAGTTGAGTGAGTACAGCAGTTTTAGTTGTTCTATCTATACATCTGGTGGAGTTATAAAACCAATTGAATCATATGGGAGGATGGAGGGATGAATGAAATGATAGAAGGGAAGGATAGACAAATGGCATCAATATGATCTTCAATACAGTGACAGGCATCAGCTATTGAGTAATTTTACCAAGTTTGATCACTATATCTTGAAAATTAAGGCAGTTAGTAAATCAATGGGTTACTATGAGAGTATGGAGGGATGAATGAAATGATAGAAAGGGAGGATAGACAAATTGCATCAATATGATATTCAGTGTAGTGCTAGGGATCAGCTACTGAGTCATGTCACAAGGTTTGATCACTGTATCTTGAGAATTAAGGATTTGATTAAATCACTGGTTCTCAATGAGAGGATGGAGGGATGAATGAAATGATAGAATGGGAGGATAGACAAATGGCATCAATATGCTATTCAGTGCGGTGCTAGAGATCAGCTACTGAGTCATGTCACAAGGTTTGATCACTGTATCTTGAAAATTAAGGATTTGATTAAATCAATGGTTTCCAATGGGAGGATGGAGGGATGAATGAAATGATAGAATGGGAGGATAGACAAATGGCATCAATATGATATTCAGGGCTGTGTTAGGGATCAGCTACTGAGTCATGTCACAAGGTTTGATCACTGTATCTTGAAAATTAAGGATTTGATTAAATCAATGGTTTCCAATGGGAGGATGGAGGGATGAATGAAATGATAGAATGGGAGGATAGACAAATGGCATCAATATGATATTCAGTGCGGTGCTAGGGATCAGCTACTGAGTCATGTCACAAGGTTTGATCACTGTATCTTGAAAATTAAGGATTTGATTAAATCAATGGTTTCCAATGGGAAGATGGAGGGATGAATGAAATGATAGAATGGGAGGATAGACAAATGGCATCAATATGCTATTCAGTGCGGTGCTAGGGATCAGCTACTGAGTCATTTCACCAAGTTTGATCACTGTATCTTGAAAATTAAGGTAGTTATGAAATCAATGTAATCCTATGGGAGGATGGAGGGATGAAGGAATGAAAAAAAGAACAAAGAGAAGAAAAAAAAAAGTTGTTTTAGACCATATAACAGCATGTTTAGCATATATACAGTTGAAATGGTATAGCATTTTTAGTTGTTCTATCTAAACAGCTGATTGAGTTATATTAGTTGTTTCCAATGGGAGGATGGAGGGATGAAGGAATGAAAAAAGAATGAATAGAAGAAAATAAAAAGCTGTTTTAGACCATATAAGACCATATAACACTATGTTTAGCATATATACGATTGAATTGGAATAGCATTTTTAGTTGTTCTATCTAAACAGCTGATTGAGTTATATTAGTTGTTTCCAATGGGAGGATGGAGGGATGAAGGAATGAAAAAAGAATGAATAGAAGAAAATAAAAAGCTGTTTTAGACCATATAACAGCATATTTATCATATTAACTGTTGAATCAGTACAGCAGATTTAGTTGTTCTATCTAAACAGCTGATTGAGTTATATTAGCTGTTTCCAATGGGAGGATGGAGGGATGAAGGAATGAAAAAAGAATGAATAGAAGAAAATAAAAAGCTGTTTTAGACCATATAAGACCATATACCACCTGTGTAGCATATATACAGCTTAGTCAGTACAGCAGATATAGTTGTACTACCTATACAGCTGATGTAGTTATAAAAGCAATGTATTCCTATGGGAGAATGGAGGGATGAAAAAAGGATGAATAAAGAATGAGTGGTGAAAAATAATTGTATCTTTATCGATATCAGACCAGATGTACTATATCTAGTGATTTTGGTGGTAACAGCATATAAAGCATACGAGCTAGAAGGCAGTGAAAAATGAATGGAAGTGAATGGGTGAAAAAGAAGGGATGAAAAAGAAGGGATAAAAGAGTGATATAGTTGTAAAAAGTTGTTGAATCATTTCTATCCATCACTGGACCATGCATATCGAGTTTGGTGGATTTATCTTGACATCTGACAAAATGAGAGCAGTTTGAAAATTGGCCCAATGCAAGTCTATGGGAAAAATTGCTCGGTTGGAGGCATAAAAAGGGTGGAGGCAGGTGGTGTATCTTTCTATAAAGCAGTAGCACACCATTCTGATATAGGGCGGAGGTTTCTACAAAGTTTGGTGGTTCTATCTTAAAAGCTGTGGACGAAATAGGCGGACAAACTTTTTGGAGGAGGAATAATAATAATAATAAGAAGAATAAGAAGAACAGTAAGTTGGCTTTGTCAAGCCAACTTAATAATAATATTAAGAAGAATAAGAAGAACAGTAAGTTGGCTTTGTCAAGCCAACTTAATTAAAGATGAGCGTCTTGCTGGTGCCAGGTGGAGGTAGTCTTTTAGGCATTTTTCAGCCTCTGCTTTCATGGGAGCGGGTAGCGCTGGGTTCTTCACTGCGGCAGCTGTGTCAAAATGTAGAATATTATTACTATTATTGTTAAAGAGGCATAAGGGCTACACATTTATCAGTTATATTACCCTGAATACATTAAGTAAACTGCATGTAAGAAATAAATCATCTAATGTATCTGTTATTAGGCTAGGCTTAAGGTATTAGGTTACAAGCATAGTAAGTAATTGAAGGAGGAGTAGTATTTTCCAAAATATACAAAGGTGTTGTTATTTACCGGTCATTTTGCCGTAAAACTTTAAAAACCACATGACCTATAAGAGTCCGTAAATGCTATGCGCTTCATGCTAAAGCTAAAAATGTAACATGTAAGTCGTTCCAATATACTCACCAATAACAAGCTGTCCACAGGCTGTCTGTTTTAATACTCGCTTGTGTCCCCTGCCACACCAGTTAAGGCTTTTTGCCAGGTTTGGGGTGAAGACCTTGCTGGAGATCCACCATATCGTTCTCTTTATTGTGTGGCCTCCACTTAGTGACAGCATGTTGGTCTGAAATAAAGCACAATAATAATAGAAATGGATAAACAGCAATCTCACTGCACCAACTGCACCTTCATAACATATGTCCTAGGAAATGTACATTCTGTTTTGCATTTTGTAATCAGGGTTCTTATTTAAAATCAGTTAATATCTTATTCATTGTATTGACTTAAAGTAAGTGATTAGAACGTTTTTGACTAATAATATAAAACTGTATACAGTCTTGGCTAAAATATTTGCACTTCTTTTTAGAAAATATTTAGATGCAATTGACAGATTTGTGAACCTCTACCCATCTCGGGAGGGAGGGAGAGAGAGAGAGATAGAGAGATAGAGAGATAGATAGATAGATATAGTCAAGTCAAATTTATTTATCTAGCGCATTTTACAAAACATGTCACAAAGCAGCTTTACAATCATATGGGTCCAGATCCCTAATGAGCAAGCCAAAGGCAACAGTGGCGAGGAAAAACATGATGGTGGAGATTAGGAAGAAACCTCGGGAGGACCAAGACTCTAAAGAGAACCCATCCTCCACTGGGCGGCCCTTTAGCACAAGTCCATATTTGTGGAGATAGAGAGTTGGTGGTAGCTAGATTTGATTTACAGTTTTTCTCAGTCGATTTGGTACATTTCTTTCATCATGATTTTCAAAACAGTTGCAAAGCACATAATTCACTCAAAATTCTTTGTTTTTGCTTCAAAAGCAAATATTTAGGTCAGTCAATTTGTCAGTGCCATCAGAGTATCTAGTCTGTGTGCCATTGCCTATGAACAAGGCAGTCAAAATAATTAGTCATGTTGTCAGTGCAACTATAAGTCAAAGTCAAATTTATTTATATAACGCTTTTCACAACACATGTTGTCACAAAGCAGCTTTACAGGATTTACATGGTTAACAATACTATGGGTCCATATCCCTAATGAGCAAGCCAAAGGCGACAGTGGTGAGGAAAAACTCCCTATGATGGTGGGGAATAGGAAGAAACCTCGGGAGGACCAAGACTCAAAAGGGAACCCATCCATTGGGCGGCCCGTTACAGTCACAAGTCACAGTCAGTGCAGACTGTAAGTACATTCTGATGGAAACTAGCTAAGCTTTTGATTTCAAGAATGCTGCACATGCTGTGGTATATCAAATGAAACAATACATTTTACACACAAAATACAAAGTTACACAGAACACAAAGTTACACATGACTGTATGTGGGAGACTGATAGAAAGAAATTGGGCTGGAATCAATTTTGTACAGCAATATTGTTTGACTGTATTGTTTGCACTGCAATTTGTTGACAAAAACAAATCTGATTGAAATTCAGAAAAGACAGACAGCTGACTGGAAAAACTGCAAAATTAGAAGAAACTTATTCTACACATTCAAAACAACCTGAGCACATACAGCCTCCAGAGAATATACACATTTCTGAATTTACATACATTTTCTCTATGAAATGTTTGAACAATTGAACACAGTTGTTCTTCCAATATTCAGCTGCACCCAGTGACCAGCTTCAGCCATTGTAAAACCATGACTTACATGTACAACATGGTCCACAATTGTTGCCCTTATTTCACTGTTTTGTCCCCTCAGCCTTACACCACACAGTCTTACTCCTCTTCTTGGCTGTTCACCCTGCACATGGCCTTGTGTTTCCATTATGAGACTTTGTGATACTGCAGTGTTTAGCCTCTATAAATGTTTGCCAATTACAGTAAAGGTTCATGAGACGCACCTCTGACCTGTAGTTGAGACCATTGGTTGATCTAAACCTTCACAAATTCCATTTTTTACTGTATCTGAATGTTCACCTGCGAATAATTTAATCAAGTTAGGAAAAAATTACCAAAATGTAACGACAAAAAAAAGAAGTAAAATGATGCCTTAGAGATTATGACGACATGTTCAGCACTTTTGCATCTAATGACCCAGGCGTTGGGTCTAAATGTTTTGGAGAGTAAGACAATTCAACAGACAATACATACAACACATTTTGATAAACATGACATAAGCAATAATGTATTTGTTCTGTCCCGCACACTTGCAGCGGGATTTGTTAGTTTGTTTAATCCCAGTTGGTGAACATTTTAATTCTCTTTTGCGCCACAAGGGGGCAGCCTTGCTACATTTGTGCTCCTGTTTTTGTTTAAATCGCGCCATCTAACGGTTAGTGGCTATAAGCAGCAAGGAGATTAGGAAGCAGCCATTCGAGCACAAAAAATCCAACTAGAGATAGAAGGGCACCAAATTACCTAGGTGACTACGTAACTGAAGACGAGGATAGTGATGGAATGCATATCACAGTAGACTACTGCTGTAGAGCAGTGTGTGGCATTCCACAGACTTATGATGAAGCAATGCAATCAGACAATTCAAAAGAATGGAGAAAAGCAATGGATGAAGAAATCCAATCTCTAAATGAGAACAAAACCTTCACCCCGGCAACACTAGCAGTGGGCAAGAAACCTGTGGGGGGTAGGTGGGTTTACGCAATCAAGTCTGGTGTAGATGGGAATGACCAATACAAGGCTCGATTTACCGCTAAGGGCTACAGCCAGAAAATGGGAGTAGACTATGGGGAAACGTTTTCACCAACAGCAGACCTAACGAGTATAAGAGTTGTGTTACAAAAGGCAGTACAGTAAAATTTACTGGTCCACCAGATGGATGTGAAAACGGCGTTCTTACACGTCCCGATCAACTATGAGGTCTACATAAATACACCAGAGGGTTAAGAAAAAGAGGGTGTAGTATATAAGCTGGAGAAATCACTTTATGGACTCAAACAGTCTGGACGAAATTGGAATAGGGTTTTACATAATTGTTTAACAGAAAATGGATTCACACAAAACCAAGTGTCACAAACTCCTTGTGAGCAAAAGCTTGAATACAGTGATGATGCAGTTAAAATGACAGACATCAGAATGTACAGAGAGGCCGTGGGCAGTCTGATATACCTGACAACCTGCACTAGGCCTGATCTGAGTTTTGTGGTGAGCAGGCTGTCACAGTACCTAGCTGAGCCTACACAGGAGCAATGGGTCACTGTGAAACATGTCCTGCGATACCTTAAAGGTACATCAAACAAAGGTTTAACCTTTAGGAGAAACAACACTGAGAATCTTGGTATACAAGCCTACAGCGATGCAGACTGGGCGGCTGATACCAGTGATCGCCGCAGTACAACAGGATACTGTGTGAGCCTAAGTGAGAACAGCGCACTTATTTCATGGAAGACGAAGAAGCAACCTACTGTTGCACTTTCCACATGCGAAGCAGAGTATATGGCACTTGCTTCTACTGTTCAAGAGTGTCTTTACCTAGAACAATTACTGGGGAATATGGAAAGTTACAAATACACACAAACAATAATACATGAGGACAATCAGGGGACAATGGCCTATGTCAGGGGTGCTCATTACGTCGATCGCGATCGACCGGTCGATCGCGAAGGAAGTGTCGGTCGATCGCGAAGGAATGTGCGTAGATCGCGTCACATAAAATAGTAGTAGATGAATCGCACATCTGCACTGACGGTTGTATTTTGATTGACATTCACGGTAGGCAATCTGCAATCCACTCAACAAATACGTTCGCCACCCCCCCCCCCCCGCTCAACATCTTACGTTCGCGCGCCCCCCCCCCCCCCCCCCCCGCTCAACAAATTACGTTCGCCGCCACCCCGGTAGATCTTTCTGACTTGGTCATCTTATAAGTAGCTCGCAAGCTGAAAACTGTGGGCACCCCTGGCCTATGTGCACGCTGTTAAGTGACGTAATTTCCGCTAAAAGGTTAGGATGGTTGTTGACATCCGGTAGCCATTGAAAGCGTACACTGTGCTAGCTATTCAGTTCACCAATCTTGTAACGAGCATATTTACCGTTATTTACTTGGAAGTTTCCTTCATCTCCTGTCCGTTTACGTGTCCTAAACATGACAGTTAAACAAAAAAAAGTATCGTTTCAACAACGTACAGACAGCAGGTCCAACCACCACTGCTGTGTACCATTCTGCACAGCATCGACAAGGTGTAATTCCTACCTGAGCTTCCACACCTATCCAAAGGACTCAGAACTGCAGAAACAATGGGTGGTTAAGATCACGAGAGATCATTTTATTATCACGAGTACTTCCCGAGTGTGTTCGTGACATTTTATTGCTGCTCGAACCTCCCAATCCTACTGGACAACGACGACTGCGACCTGGAGCTTTTCCTGTGCTATTTCAATGGAATAACTATACTATTCCAACTCCACAACCTGGAGTATGGGAAAGAACAGAGCGTCCACCCAACACTGATCTAACAGAGATGCAGACTGACCATGATGATGATGACCCCTTACCGTGTCATGAACATGACTACTGCGTCAGTAATGAGCCTGCTGCGCTTGATCTCTCCCTCAATGAAAATGAAGAGCTACACGAGAAGATACCAAGGCTCCGGAAACAAATCGAAGACTTAACTGTCAGCAGCAAGTTCTGTTTGGAGCGGTTTTCTGCCTCTGATGATGACATACGATTCTTTACCAGGTAAATAAAAAATATGGCAGGACACAGTACACGAATGGGCCTTCTCTGGTGTCTGAAATACATTGTGAATGAATTAGCCATTATATAACTTTATATATAACTTTTATAACAGGGTCTTATCAGATTATCAAAAGCATTTATTTTTTTACCACACACTGTAATCTGCCTATTAAATTTGGTACTACATACCTAACTCCACTGGCTGTAGTAGCACCTGGTTTTGGCTTTAGGACAACCATGGCATCCACGGGTCCAGGCTTCACCCCCTATTAATTTAAAAGATGGTGTTAGTAAAGTGACTGTGATACATTAACTAACATTAAATAATGAAATAAGACAAACCATTGTTGGTGGTTTATGCCACTTCTGTTCTGTCTGTGTGCATGAAAGGACAGGAGGCACGACAGACATGCCAGATTCAGAATAATGAGCAGTCTGGAAAAGCAATGCAACCAAGTGGTTGCAGATTCCGCAACCAGCAACACAAGAGCAGTTGCTGTTAATGAGCACAACTGGCATTGAATCACGTAATGTCATCTGAAATACACAAGAGGCAAAATGTAATATCTTGAAAAGAAGACTTGAGCAATGTCAATAGGCGCAATTTCTGTCCCATCATGTTGTTAGTGGTGAATGTCACTTGTCTATTGTCTCATGTAACGTTTGTGCTGTTTTGCATCACTCTTAAAACACTTGGCTATACTGTCGTTCTATTCTACAGTGTTGTGCATGGTTCAATCTACTAGTTCACTGAGCAACTATAAACTATAAAATATATTTTAGATTTAAACTTAATTTTCACTCCAGATGAAATGCTTACACATAGGAGTGAAACAGGCCTACTTATATTTATATTATTTTGTTGTTTCCACCACCAACAACAGAACAGTGCAGGTTTTACTTCAACTGCTTCTTGAAGAGTGTTATCAGAATATGTTAATAGGTGTAAGTGTTGAAGCCATATGTTAACAAAGAAGATAAAAGATTTGAAAGACAGATTGACAGATTTTAGAAAATGCAGTTTGAAGAATAGCTGAGGTGGACTATATTCTGCTTTTGAGTCATAGAGGTAGATAACAATAGCTCGAACTGTAAAATAAACTCCCATTTGTTTACTATAGGCAAAACAGACTGCTAATGATTCCCACTCAGCTACTCTGCATTTGGCTACCATTGTAAGCTTTGAAAACCAATGCCTATGGCTATCACAGCTTACGTGAAGTAAGAGCAAGGATAAAAGATTGAACTTGTGTTGAACTAACTTTTGAACTTGTTCAACAGAACTTTGAACGTGACACTGAACAGAACTCGTGTCATTTTAACCAGTCCAACTCTCAGCTGGTGTGGTGTATCTGTTTTCTTCATAGATCTGTAGCAGTGAGCCCTCACTGTTATCTCGTTAGCCTTACTTTTGCCTGATACTTCCATCAGAAATACAAACATGTTTTTAAAAGGCATTTCTAGTACTAGGACAGGTCGGTTCGTTACTAAAAACAACATCACTTCATAAGACTGCCACCTCAGGCTAGCTAGCTAACTAGCGTCAGCCACTTACCTTCAAAATTGCAGAGGTAGGATGAAACGTAGAACTTGAAACCCTTTTCAAGTGTACTCTGTGGCGTTGTACTTGATGCTCTGACAATACGACGCACATCGTTGACGGTAAACTTCGGTAACTCCAAGAGGCACCTTGTGAATTTCATAGACTCGGCCATAAACATCTGCACTTCCGCATACCAACCGGAAATATGGTACCATCCTTACACCAAACGACGAAGTGGTGCGTGCACCTAAGCCATTAAAAAATAATAAATAATAAAAATTTAGACGACATTACAGCTTTAAAAACGCAATAAACCAATAACATATGTACTAGATAAGCAAAAATAAGGTACCAACAAAATAAGGTTCACAGCTCCGTGTTCCTCGGGAGCGGAATATGTAAACAACGCGAGTGGAAACTATCTAACGGTGGTACGCTAACGACAGCTAGCGTCGCCACAGCGGGCTACAGTTAAGCTCGCCCATTAAGACGGAAGATATGATTAGTCAATTTAGCTGTCATTTGAAACTGGTATTGAGCTGAATTATAACTGCGTGGCCCTCTGTAAACGAACAGCGGTCATCACAGTTAGCTCGTTAGTTTCCTGTTTACTTTCTAGAAACGTCAGAGGGCGTAATATGGCGACTTCAAGCTGATTGGTTTAGTAGCCTCAATATGCAAAATAGTAATGCATTCTGGTAGCGAAATCTTATTTTGCACAGGGAAAAAATAAAATAACGTTTGAACAGTTAATGTAGAACTAAAATATATGTAATATAGAACTATTCTGTTTCCTAATATATATTTAGGGTAATATATTTTTTGGCATACCGTCATCGAGACATATACGAAAGTGTAGTGCTATATATATTGTACAAATGGCCAACATTAAATGTGTTGTTAGGAAGCACTAGATGTTGCGCTCCCTTGGAAAGGAATCGTATGGTAATGGCATGCGATTGAAGGGTTGAAGGGCTCCTAGTGACCTGCAACCGATTTTTTTTACAACCTTTAGCACCACCTGACACAGTGCTCTCCTATTTTGTCCGCCTAAGCATGAAAGCCTCATATTGGACCTTTGGGTTTACCCTAAGGTGTTTAACAAGATTTCTTGTGTTGCCACAACTCCTTATAGTTTTTTTTTTTTTACACAAATCACAAACAGCATCTTGGCTCTTTGTGGGGCTGAAATAGCTCCACACATGACTTCTCTTGCGTTCTGCCATAGCGTACGTACAGCGCCCTAGTACACTGAGTGAGCGTCTGTGTGTGTGTGTGAGCGTGCCGCAGTACTTACGCATTATGCACTGACCCAGGCGGAAGAAAAAGTAGTTCCCACCAACCGCATATCATTTAGACAAGATCTCAATATTTTTGTTACTTCCACAGTGTTCCTGTTAGTGCTTTGCATTACCTCAAATGACTGAAGTATCAAAAGTATGGATATTTTGATTTGAAAATCGATTTTACAACATAAAGACCTGGTATCGATGGAATGGATATTTCAGTATCGATCCGCGCATCACTAACTAGAGCTGCGTCAACAAGCCTAATTCGCTAGTTGCACGGGATGACGTGTTACTACTTCCGGTTTTTCGAGGGTGCGCGTGAATAGTTCCGCTCCGGCACACAGGACAGACACGCAGAAGCGAAGATGGCTGTGTTTTACACTAGGTGCCTCCAAGACCTACCAAAGATTACCATCACCGATGTGCATCGGATAGTCCAAGCGGCCAGCTCAACCCCGAGGAGCAAAAGGGAAAAAGGATATAAGATGTATATATCCAGTTACATCGACAACTATGAAGGTATGTCACACCATTACACAGCTAGCTAGCCAGCCTAGTTAGCTACACACCCACCCTGTGATTTAGCTGAGCTTATTGTCTAACTAGGACTCTAACGACGGTTGTATCCAGTGTCAGATGTTTTAATGACATTCAGTGTAACTTTTATGTATATTGTAAATGATGTCCTGTTTAAATGCCCACAGTTTCAAACAGAGATTCGTCAGGGAGAGTGAGCATCAGGGCTACCTGTTACAGGTCGATGAGGAAGAGTGAAAAACCTCACGACCTCAGAGTAGGGAGGAAAAACAGTGTTTGTTGGTTCACAGCCTCAGTTGTTATTTACTGTATATTTAGTATAATACATGCAGGGTCCAAATATCTTAATGACTTGGCAGTGGTAAGTATTTTGTACCCTGCGCCTGTTCCTTTGTTTTACTAACACTGTTTTACTAACACAGTTCAGTGATTCACTAACTTTAAAATATTTGAAGAAAATTGAGACAAGGGATATGATAAAAGGTAGATAAGTTTATCGTTATTTCTTATATTGCAGCAAGAGGGAGTAAACTTATATTGCTTATACTCTTGGTGATACAATTGATAACCTGCCGTGATTAAGCCCAGGGGTGTCCCGACTTGTGTGTAAAGGTCTGGGTTGGAAGCAGGTATTTGCTACATAATGAGCAGCAAAAAACATATAATTAAACAAGTGTAATCAGTTGTTTAAGCATCTATTGTTATATATTTGGCTGGAATAAAAACCTGCAGCCACACCATTCCTTTGCATATAAAATTGGACACCACTCATTTAGCCTGAGATTTTGACTGGTTTTTTTTTTTTATGTTTAGATTGTCTTTGAAGACCGTGTACCGGTGGACATTGCAGTGGCCGAGTGCTCCTGTGTGGCTGGGACAGCACTCTGCAACCACAATGTTGCACTACTGTTTCAGACTGCACACTACTCCACACTGAACCTGGCTGCTGTACCCCCAGTCCTAAGCTGCACAGAAACAGAACAACGCTGGCACAAGCCAAGAACCATGGTGAGTATGTGTTCCCAACCATACCAAAGTTAAATTATTTCTTCAACAAGCTACATTATGAGCTGATGTACTATGTCACATCAACAAACATTTAAAGTAGTGTGATCATTCTTTTATGTAATTAATAGGGTGTGAAACCAGGCAGAGTAAGTGACATGGTATTTTTGTCCTCCAAGCCGAAGCAGTTTACAGTTGCTGATGGTGTAAGGTAAAATTAATTTTCCTATGTATGCTTTGCTTACTGTATAACCTTTGTTGTATGAGTGTACAAAGTCCTTACTGTGGAATTCGATTTTTCAAAGGAGTAAACGTTACAAGGCAGTGCGAGGGGAGCTGCCAGATCCAGATGTCCTCAAAGTTGATGAGCAGTACAAGGACTTCACTGCAGACATTGCTCCACTCATCACCACCATGGCCATAAGTGCTGACGTCCCGCTGGTTGATTCAGCTTTTGGGAAAGTCCAGGCGGGTAGTCCCATATCCTACCAGCATCCAGTACCAGTGAGTCGGGTTGTAGTACACCATCCAGATGCCCCTCTGCCACCACCTCTACCTGTAGACGGCTATAGGCTTGAGCCTACTAACTGCCAGTTCGTGTGCAGTCACCAACAACACCTCCATCTGCAGTCACTTGTCACTACATTTGACATGGCAAGGAAGATAGAGGTTGCCACCAGAGAGCAGAGCAACTCTGTGGAGTGGCACCGAGTCAGGGGGCCAAGAATAACTTCCTCCCGATTCAGGGAAATATGCCATGTCAGAGGTCAGAGTTCTGCAGAAATCCTGTCACAAAGGATTCGAAAGGGAGTGAATCAAACTGCTGCAATGAAGAGGGGATTGGCACTGGAACCGGTTGCCATACAGGAGTACTGCAGAATAAAAAACACCAATTACTGGCCTTGTGGGTTTGTCATCCACCCTGATGCCCCCTGGTTAGGGGCATCTCCTGATGGTCTGGTGTTTGACCCGACTGAGAGCCCACCCTTTGGACTGGTGGAAATTAAATGCCCCAATGCAAAAAGCTATGTGGACTGTAGCTACCTGAAAATGCAGAGTGGCACACTGAAATTGAAGCAGACTCACAGTTACTACTGGCAGGTACAAGGCCAGCTCCTACTTACAGGTATGGAGTGGTGTGATTTTGTTGTATTTGCAGAGGATGATATTCTCATTCAGCGCATATACAGAGACTGTGAAGTGGCTAAAACCATTAGAGAGAAGGGAGATTTTTTCTTTTTTTATTTTTACATGTCAGTGTAATGACTTCTCATCACGTTTGGCAGTTATCTATTTAAAATGCAGTAAATTTATGAACTAATGATATTTTAATGATTGATTCTTAATAAATCTTAAATGTGTTGACATTGAGTCCTTTTCTTTATGCTACCATGCTTTCCCATATGTGTAAAACAATGCCGAAACCAGACTGAGCAGAATTTTATACAGAGAGACAGAAGAACTACAAGATGTAAATATAGAACTGCCCTATATTTGTAGAGCTGATAAAATAAATTAAGGTGGTATTAAAGTTGTACTCATTTAGTGTATAATAAAAAAAAAGATGTAATACAGAAACTGAATAATGGTTGTTTAACACTAGAATGACTAAAGCATGACTTGGTTGACTTGGTTGTTTCCAAGCATGAAATATGCATATATAAACTGCCATAACCCTCACTGAAATAATGAAATTGAATTGAGCTCTCTTCTTTTCTGTATATCTCTACTAAATTGGTAAGTTACAGTGTTACTAGTAGTAAGTACTAGTGTTACAGAGAGAAAAGGAAGAGACTGAGATGTTACACTAACAACAATCAATAATGTAGTGTATACAGTGTGGATGTCTATATGTAACTATAACGTGTGTGTGTGTTTGTGTATGTGTGTGTGTGTATATATATATATATATGAGACGCGATGAGGGAGTGAAAGAGAGATGTTATACTAGGGGGCTTTCTGAATGTACCACAGAGTTGCTGCCTGAGTGTTTCTCTATGAATTAACATAATAAAGGCTGACTTATGGCTCTCTTACTGGGAAGAAGGAGGGGTGATGTCCTCAGGATCTTGAAATTTCAGTCATTCTAGTGTTAATCAATTATGGTCAAGGGGTTATTATAACATTCATAAAAAAAACTATTTACAAGCACCAAATAAGCAAACATTATATAAAAAAACAATAACAATGTATGTATATATATATATATATATATATATATATATATATATATATATAACAATATACAAAACTATATAACTATAATAAAAACTATAACTATAATATAGTACAATATATAACTATAATAAAACTATTTAAACAGCAAATAAGCAAAAATTAAATTTCAATGAGGCCAGAGTTCATTGCGAAGTTGCCCACGCCTTTACCAGTGGTCCGGTCTGGTAGTTGACCAGGAAGCAAGCCACATTAAAGAGCTCTTCAATGCTTCCACAAACAGAGAGTGGTATGGCCTTGTCAAAAAGTTTGTTCTCTTTCACCCTCCTAATGCATCTCTCCACATGAACCCTCAGACGTGCAATAGATTGAGTCTGCCTGACATCCTCCCTACTCATTTGGGTGTTTCTTGAAAGAAAGGCAGGTCTGTAAACCTTGCAGGGAGCCAGGTTGTCCACAAGAAACCCTTTGTCAACCATAATTGCCATGTCTGGTGTGAGCAGGTTTGTAATGCCAGACAGCTTGAAGATCTCACGATCACTCATAGATCCTGCATACAAGCCAGACACAAATGTAATGGCTCCATGAGGTGCCATGCCAATCATGGCCTTAAACGTAGAGTGCGATTTGTACGCTGAAAACACCTCACTCTGTAGCAGGAGAGAAGATGGTGTCTGGCAAAAGAGTTCAGTGCAGTCAAGCACCACCTGTGTGTCTGGGAAAGCTGCAAACTCAGGTGGAAGGTGAGCTCTGACAACTTCAGGGGGGATCCATAGACGTTGGCTTCCTAGCAGGATGTATAGGAAGTGTGTCCAGGTGGAAATAATCCTGCTAGCTGTGGTTCGGTGAATGCCAAACCGTTCTGCAAGATCCCTGAGAGGCAGGCCCACTGACAGGTACATGAGAAACAGCAGCAGCTCATCTATTGGTGGAAGTTTCTGTAAAAATACAAAAGTTGTATACTTAGTGACAGTGATAAATTATTACTAGATATATTAACTTAACCTTTACTTAAAGGAGAAAATTCAGTGTGAAATGAACTTGGGGTGTAGTAGTGAAACATGGGAAGTAGGAACTTTTGTCCAATAGGCCACCTCCATTTACCCATGCCCTAATACAGCTTGTATGCTACATACCGTTGCTGCTGGACAGAATTCAGAGCTGCTGGCAGATGCAGCCTGGGCACTGGTAATCCGCACCATCTTGGTGTTGACTGCAGGCTCCACCAATTTCCAAAAGGCCTGGAAGTGCTTGTATGAAGCAAACCTAAGAAAGTAACAATGTTCATGTTAGACTTTGTTTTGTTTGTTTATTATTTTTTTAAATTAGCTTCTCTAGCTAAAAATATGTTTTTCAAACTCTTCTTAGCTATATAACCTTGCTGAAAAAAAATCAGCTCTAGTCCAGCTTATGCTGATAGATGTTTTTAGTCTAATCAGACCTTTGATATCCAATTAAGGATTAACGTTATAAAAATATACTCTACATTGGTCAAGAGCCGAGTTGGTCAACCAGCTTATTTAAGTACAGTGATTACAAGTCAACATAATTATAAGAATCTTTATGAACCAACCTGGTGTAAAAGCGAATCTCCTCATCTGACCCCGCCAGGCGATGAATACCAAAACGGGTCCTCAGCTGTAGCACTTCCAGCTGGTGTTGGAGTTCCCCGATTTTCTGGCGCAGGGCTTCATTCTCACTGGCCACTTCAGCTGCCATCACCGCCGTCGCTGGAGTTAAGCAATAATCATGATCCGGCGCCTCTGTGTCCATGTCGTTCTCCGACTCGGAGTCTGCAGGCAGGTCCGGGAGAGGGTCCTCCGACCTCGGACAGCGCTGCCACACATTCTGCCTCGGTGTAGGTAGAGTGTACCCATTCCAGGAAAATAGAAGGGGTACAGCTCCACTCTGCAACCTCCTCAGTCCCCCTGCAGTCACCGCGAAGTCTCCCGGTTGGAAATGCCGGCCACACACACGGGTGTTCACTGTTGGAGTGAACTTGTCCCTACGGATCTTAGTTAGCCACTTAGCACGCAGCGCGGGGTCAACGGGAAACTTGTGAAAGCTTAGTTCGGCGTTATAGCGCGACGAACAGGTACACAAGGGCACACAGCAATGTAACGCTGACTTTCTTACCCGTTGGAAGGCCAGTCTTCTCTCTTTAACCCTGAATGCACTCATTATTTCCAACTAGCTCGCTATCTCTTCGTGTTGATATTAATACTAAAACCACGGAAGTGCTCAGACCGGAACTTCTCATGCACACCCTCAAATGCCGGAAACAGAATGGACGCCATCTTGTGCACGGAGCCAATTACAGGATTAGGGCTGCATGTATGAACATCACACACTGACAGAGGTGGGTAGAGTATTCAACAATTTTACTCAAGTTAAAATACTGTTACTTGAACCAAATGTTACTCAAGTAAAAGTAAAAGTATGCATCCAAAAATTTACTTGAGTAAAAGTAAAAAAGCACTTTGATAAAAAGCTACTCAAGTAGTGAGTAAATGCATGAGTACTGTCTCATGTCAATAAATTACATCATGGGAAATTGAATTACTGGAAACTGACTTTTAATGATAACAAAAATAATTTATTATAAAAAAATATAATATATAAAATGTATTTATTATAAATAATTTGTATTTTAGTTTGTTCCTAATTATTAGACCTGTGTAACTTTATATCCTGAGAGTAGGCGGTATCCAACTAGAGATAGAAGGGCACCAAATTACCTAGGTGACTACGTAACTGAAGACGAGGATAGTGATGGAATGCATATCACAGTAGACTACTGCTGTAGAGCAGTGTGTGGCATTCCACAGACTTATGATGAAGCAATGCAATCAGACAATTCAAAAGAATGGAGAAAAGCAATGGATGAAGAAATCCAATCTCTAAATGAGAACAAAACCTTCACCCCGACAACACTAGCAGTGGGCAAGAAACCCGTGGGGGGTAGGTGGGTTTACGCAATCAAGTCTGGTGTAGATGGGAATGACCAATACAAGGCTCGATTTACCGCTAAGGGCTACAGCCAGAAAATGGGAGTAGACTATGGGGAAACGTTTTCACCAACAGCAGACCTAACGAGTAATAAGAGTTGTGTTACAAAAGGCAGTACAGGAAAATTTACTGGTCCACCAGATGGATGTGAAAACGGCGTTCTTACAGTATATAAGCTGGAGAAATCACTTTATGGACTCAAATAGTCTGGACGAAATTGGAATAGGGTTTTACATAATTGTTTAACAGAAAATGGATTCACACAAAACCAAGCTGACCATTGTGTATATTCTCAAGAGTCAAAAGAAGGGAAAGTGATCATAATTTTATGGTTCTATGATCTAATCATCGCTGCAAGGGATGGAAATTAATTGAAAAGAGTGAAAGGGATGCTTGCACAGCAATTCAAGATGAAGGATTTGGGGCAACTCAAGCATTTTCTTGGTATACATTTTGATTTTTCTGGTGGGTGTATTAAGATGTCACAAGAAAAGTACACGAACAAAACTCTACAGCGTTTTAACATGTCAGAATGTAGGGTAAGAGAAACTCCTTGTGAGCAAAAGCTTGAATACAGTGATGATGCAGTTAAAATGACAGACATCAGAATGTACAGAGAGGCCGTGGGCAGTCTGATATACCTGACAACCTGCACTAGGCCTGATCTGAGTTTTGTGGTGAGCAGGCTGTCACAGTACCTAGCTGAGCCTACACAGGAGCAATGGGTCACTGTGAAACATGTCCTGCGATACCTTAAAGGTACATCAAACAAAGGTTTAACCTTTAGGAGAAACAACACTGAGAATCTTGGTATACAAGCCTACAGCGATGCAGACTGGGCGGCTGATACCAGTGATCGCCGCAGTACAACAGGATACTGTGTGAGCCTAAGTGAGAACAGCGCACTTATTTCATGGAAGACGAAGAAGCAACCTACTGTTGCACTTTCCACATGCGAAGCAGAGTATATGGCACTTGCTTCTACTGTTCAAGAGTGTCTTTACCTAGAACAATTACTGGGGAATATGGAAAGTTACAAATACACACAAACAATAATACATGAGGACAATCAGGGGACAATGGCATATGTGCACGCTGTTAAGTGACGTAATTTCTGCTAAAAGTTTAGGATGGTTGTTGACATCCGGTAGCCATTGAAAGCGTACACTGTGCTAGCTATTCACCTCACCAGTCTTGTAACGAGCATATTTACCGTTATTTACTTGGAAGTTTCCTTCATCTCCTGTCCGTTTACGTGTCCTAAACATGACAGTTAAACAAAAAAAAGTATCGTTTCAACAACGTACAGACAGCAGGTCCAACCACCACTGCTGTGTACCATTGTGCACAGCATCGACAAGGTGTAATTCCTACCTGAGCTTCCACACCTTTCCAAAGGACTCAGAACTGCAGAAACAATGGGTGGTTAAGATCAGGAGAGATCATTTTATCACCACGAGTACTTCCCGAGTGTGTTTGCGATATTTTATCGCTGCTCGAACCTCCCAATCCTACTGGACGACGACGACTGCGACCTGGAGCTTTTCCTGTGCTATTTCAATGGAATAACTATACTATTCCAACTCCACGACCTGGAGTATGGGAAAGAACAGAGCGTCCACCCAACACTGATCTAACAGAGATGCAGACTGACCATGATAATGATGACCCCTTACCGTGTCATGAACATGACTACTGCGTCAGTAATGAGCCTGCTGCTCTTGATCTCTCCCTCAATGAAAATGAAGAGCTACGCGAGGAGATACCAAGGCTCCGAAAACAAATCGAAGACTTAACTGTCAGCAGCAAGTTCTGTTTGGAGCGGTTTTCTGCCTCTGATGATGACATACGATTCTTTACCAGGTAAATAAAAAATATGGCAGGACACAGTACACGGATGGGCCTTCTCTGGTGTCTGAAATACATTGTGAATGAATTAGCCATTATATAACTTTATATATAACTTTTATATTCCACAGATTTGCAAGCCATGCCCACCTCATGGGCTTTTGGAAGCAAATAGAGCCAGCCACCCACATCATACGGGTTACAAGAGCACAGACTGTTGAGAAGACTGATCAGGTCCCTCACTCTGCCAGTGCAACGGTAAATGTTTTCGTCTTGTCCATACAAAGCATGTTATGTCATCATTTTCAAATTAATCTTTACATCAAAAGAAGTTTTGATAGTCATAATGTAATATGACAATAGGATAATGTATTTTTTCCCCAGGTTCTTCAACCAATTGATGAGTTTTTTCTCTTCATGAACTACCTGTCATTGGGACTGATGCAAAAGGATTTGGCCCACAGATTTAGAATACATCGGTCAACTGTTAGTCGTATTATTAACACCTGGGCCAACTTCCTTTATACTGTATTGGGAGCTGTTTCTATTTGGTTAGATGTGGACACTGTGAAAACTCACCTCCCAGATGTGTTTCAGGACTACGCTGACACTCAAATAATTTTAGATTGCACAGAACTGAGATGTCAAACTCCAAATTCCCTTCTCCTCCAGAGTGAAGTGTTTTCCACTTATAAATCACACTGTACATTCAAAGGGTTGATTGGGATAGCCCCTCATGGCGCAGTGACCTTTGTGTCTTCTCTTTATCAAGGTGCTATCAGTGATAAAGAGATCTTAAAGCAGTCTGGCATTGTGGCCCTCCTTGACCCATCTATGGCCATCATGGTGGACAAGGGTTTCCTTGTTGAAGACTGCGTTCCATGCAAAGTCCACATACCCACGTTTCTGTCAAAGAGAGCTCAACTGTCTAGGTCAGAGATCAGAACGTCACAGTCCATTGCAAGACTGAGAGTCCATGTTGAGCGTGTGATTCGCAGAGTCAAAGAACATAAAATATTCAGCACAGTGAGCCCCCTTTCAATCACAGGGAGCATAAACCAAATTTTTTACTGTTGCCTGTCTTTTGGTGAATTATCAAAATGGCCCCTTGGTAAAAGCCTGGGCAAACAATGGCTAATCTCAATCCAGAATTAGACAGATGATGTAATGTGAATGATGGTGATTTATTATTATTTTATATTTTCTCCAACCTTAAAATGATCCCTTTAAGGTCAGGGGTCGGCAAGCCGCGGCTCCAGAGTTAGCTTTTGTTAGAGTTAGCTGCAGCTAAGCTTTTGAATAGAATTAATGAGTATTTAATTTACGTATATTATTTTTGAGACTTAAAAAATGTTCGGGTGGAATTTCACAAATGTCCAGTATTTAGTTTCGGTTCGCTTGAGTGACATGTCATCGTCACTGAAATAAATTTCCAATTATTTTGCTTTTGTGGCTCCGAGTCAAAAAGCTTGCCGACCCCTGCTTTAGGTCATGCTAGTCTGTAAATATTGGCTGCAATGTTAAGGTACAGTGCAATATGATAAATAGTATAAAATGCTTTCACTTTTATATGTAAAATTGACAACACAATACAACATTATGTATTTCTTAACTTTTACTGTATTTGTAAAAATGAAATGAATACAATAGTAATACAATTGACAGAATAATTTGAATTTGTTTTAATTGTTCATGAGTTCATTATGATTTTCTATTGCTTGGGCATAGAGAGGTATTTTGGCATGTAAGTGTTAAAGAAAAACATGTGACACCTCCTTTTCACCTCTTCTAATACACTGCTATCTCTGTAAACTCGCTGCACAAAAATATCATCATGGGCACAGATAACTAAATCACACCACTGCATACCAGTAATCAATAACTGGCCCTGGATTTGCCAATAATAACAATGGCTCTCCTTCAATCTGTGTAGGCCTTGTGCCACTTTGAGGAATTTGCAGTCTACATAGCTTTGTGCATTTGGGCACTTAATTTCAACAAGCCCAAATGATGGACGCTCAAGTGGGTCAAGTTCAAGTTTTTCAGAACTGCATAGTCCTTTAAGGCCCCCGTTTCCATTTCAAGTCCCCCCTTCATGTGTGCTGTTTGTCGTGTCCCTCGGATTATCCTTTCTGCCAGGCTTTCTACAGAATGCAGAGATGTTCATTGTGCAGATGAGTGGAAGAGAATCTGCTTTCATTCCAGCGTAGACTGGTCCAGGATTGAGGGTGGCCCGGTGTGGGAGCTCACCTCTGTAGCCCTTGAAAAGTGTACTAAAAGAAGAGTGAATAACATTTATTTTTACACATTGTAATCTGTTCACCAGCACAACTGATTGTGAATCACATATCACATGTCATCTGAAGTACAACGAGGCTAAATTAAATTTTGAAGAGAACAGGGTCTTATCAGATGATCAAAAGCATTTATTTTTTTACCACACACTGTAATCTGCCTATTAAATTTGGTACTACATACCTAACTCCACTGGCTGTAGTAGCACCTGGTTTTGGCTTTAGGACAACCATGGCATCCACGGGTCCAGGCTTCACCCCCTATTAATTTAAAAGATGGTGTTAGTAAAGTGACTGTGATACATTAACTAACATTAAATAATGAAATAAGACAAACCATTGTTGGTGGTTTATGCCACTTCTGTTCTGTCTGTGTGCATGAAAGGACAGGAGGCACGACAGACATGCCAGATTCAGAATAATGAGCAGTCTGTAAAAGCAATGCAACCAAGTGGTTGCAGATTCCGCAACCAGCAACACAAGAGCAGTTGCTGTTAATGAGCACAACTGGCATTGAATGACGTAATGTCATCTGAAATACACAAGAGGCAAAATGTAATATCTTGAAAAGAAGACTTCAGCAATGTCAATAGGCGCAATTTCTGTCCCATCATGTTGTTAGTGGTGAATGTCACTTGTCTATTGTCTCATGTAACGTTTGTGCTGTTTTGCATCACTCTTAAAACACTTGGCTATACTGTCTTTCTATTCTACTGTGTTGTGCATGGTTCAATCTACTAGTTCACTGAGCAACTATAAACTATAAAATATATTTTAGATTTAAACTTCATTTTCACTCCAGATTAAATGCTTACACATAGGAGTGAAACAGGCCTACTTATATTTATATTATTTTGTTGTTTCCACCACCAACAACAGAACAGTGCAGGTTTTACTTCAACTGCTTCTTGAAGAGTGTTATCAGAATATGTTAATATGGTGTAAGTGTTGAAGCCATATGTTAATAAAGAAGTTAAGATAAAAGATTTGAAAGACAGATTGACAGATTTTAGAAAATGCAGTTTGAAGAATAGCTGAGGTGGACTATATTCTGCTTTTGAGTCATAGAGGTAGATAACAATAGCTCGAACTGTAAAATAAACTCCCATTTGTTTACTATAGGCAAAACAGACTGCTAATGATTCCCACTCAGCTACTCTGCATTTGGCTACCATTGTAAGCTTTGAAAACCAATGCCTATGGCTATCACAGCTTACGTGAAGTAAGAGCAAGGATAAAAGATTGAACTTGTGTTGAACTAACTTTTGAACTTGTTCAATAGAACTTTGAACGTGACACTGAACAGAACTCGTGTCATTTTAACCAGTCCAACTCTCAGCTGGTGTGGCGTATCTGTTTTCTTCATAGATCTGTAGCAGTGAGCCCTCACTGTTATCTCGTTAGCCTTACTTTTGCCTGATACTTCCATCAGAAATACAAACATGTTTTTAAAAGGCATTTCTAGTACTAGGACAGGTCGGTTCGTTACTAAAAACAACATCACTTCATTAGACTGCCACCTCAGGCTAGCTAGCTAACTAGCGTCAGCCACTTACCTTCAAAATTGCAGAGGTAGGATGAAACGTAGAACTTGAAACCCTTTTCAAGTGTACTCTGTGGCGTTGTACTTGATGCTCTGACAATACGACGCACATCGTTGACGGTAAACTTCGGTAACTCCAACAGGCACCTTGTGAATTTCATAGACTCGGCCATAAACATCTGTACTTCCGCATACCAACCGGAAATATGGTTACATCCTTACACCAAACGAGGAAGTGGCGCGTGCACCTAGTTTCAAATGACAGTAAAATTGACCAATCATATCTTCCCTCTTAGTGGGCGGGCTTAACTGTATGATAATTTCCGCCCGCTGTGGTGACGCTAGCTGACGTGCGAGTTGTTTACAAGGAGGAACACGGAGTTGTGGACCTTATTTTGTTGGAACCTTATTTTGCTTAAAAAGTTATCTAGTACAGATATTATTGTTTATTGCGTTTCTAAAGCTGTACTGTCGTCTCAGTTTTTTTTTTATTTTTTTATTGCAGTTAATTAGGAAAGTGGGGCCCACTTTTAATGGTCACGGTTCGCTACTGATATATATACGGTCTCTGGTATGAACCCTTTGGGTACAAGCCAGGCTGCATCAGGTTATTGTAGCAGCCTGGCTGATTTGGTGTTTTAGTTAAAAAAATAGGAAATTGTGATATGACGTGCTACTCAACTTTGGAATGTTTGGATTAGAATGTTTGGTTGGGAAGGTGGAATGTTTGGATTTCAATTTCGATGCTGAAAAGCTGAGAAGTAGTCGCATGACATTTTGCTGTGATTTACAATACTTACAAATATTACAAATCTTACAAATAATATCTAATTTACAATCGCAGATCTTTCTATTTGTTCTATATCTTTCTGTCTTTCTATTCTTTCTAATTTTTTTTCTTGAGAATGAGTTTTTTCCACAGGAGAACCGACCAGCCAAGGCCTGGGCAGGAACAGAAGAACTTCATAGACACACCAGGTTTTACCACTCATGGTGAGAAAAATACATTTTCATATACTGTACATAATTTTATACTTCTATGTAAGACAGTATATTTAGTTCTTATGAGTATGGATTTCCATAGGCTTATTCATAATAATAAAAAATTAAATATACACATTTATGTAGTAGGTTTCTAAGGTTCAGAAAAATAACATGTTTATTCTAGTATGTTTATTCTACTGATGACTGTCAAGATCTTTATTTCATATGTACAGGATAATATAATTAATGGAGCATGGGTTATATCTTTGATTTCTTTGACCATGGAAAAAGCAAATAAAAATAAACATTTTTAAAAAGAAACAGATTTCTAACATGACATCACAAATTCTTAAGCATTCTAATGACATCACATGGCACCATAGCCCTTCTTATAATCACTTGTTCATTGGGAAACACTTACAAGGTTTTTGAGCCTCACTGTGAGGCGTGCTGGGTTTCACTTTACCTGCTGTGGGATTTTCAGGTGTACCCTACAACCCCCAAGCGACAGTGATCCACACGGATCCCTGTGGACCAGCACCCTTCCCTCACAGAAGGACGGCGGGACCCTCAGATGTCGGCCATGTTAACACCCCTGTAGAAGGACCACTCCACACTGGTACTGTGTAACACTGAAGGATTACATGCGTATTCAACAAACCAAATAATCATGCATGATGAAGTAGAAAAAAACATTTATTACATTTGTTTGTAAGGTCTGGCAGAGGTGCAGAACCATCAGCTTTCTGCACATGACCTGACCAGTAAAACATCAGTTTTATCAGAAAATATGACATGACATATTCTTCAACATTGTAATGAATTCAAATGGCACTGTAGCCCTTCTTATAGACCTGATGATCTTAACAGTACACATTCCTCTGTGCCCTGGGTTGGTGTTTTGCATTTAGGCCCTGACATGGAGAGGCAGAGACACCTTGCTCAGCCCCATGTTCAAGGCGAGGTCCTGAGACAGATGGATCCAGTCAACCTCCAGCCTGATGGTGGGTATTTGGGTATTTTGGGTATAACGTTGCTTTGTGTGGAATGCTACGGTTGCTATGGACGCTATTATTGCTATGGAATTCTATTATTGGCTAGTTAGTTAGGTTAGCCTAGCGAACGGTACCACGGAGAGTTTAGAGACAATATGGCGAGGTGATCTGTCTACTGCACTGTTATTCATAATCTTTTTCTTAATGTTCAATCAACATGACAGCAGATGCCCTTCAGAGACCAGTTGGAGACCAGTTGATCCTGGAAGAGGATTATGATGAGAATTATATCCCATCTGAACAAGGTACATTAGCTGTCGCATACTACCTGTTACAGTTTAGGACCCCGGATAAAACTTTTAACAGAGCCGGAGTGGCTAATCGGGAGATTTGTGAGGATTCTCGATGGGCCGGCTCATGTCAATCTCTAGTTTGGGCCGATTGGGATGGAAAAATAATTTTGGGCATGAAACTCCCAGGCTGAAAAAGTGGCCCTGAACTCCGGCCCTGAACTTTAATATATGTTACTGAAATGGTATCATTTAATATCCACCATTGATAAAGTCTACAAGCTACAACAGTTCCATCATTTAAAAACTAAATTATAACATTGACATAATAACTTAATAATATATAATAATATTATAATATATAATAATAATATTAACAACACAGTTCCAGTTGGGACTCCTGTATGTTCGTCCAAGCTATAGCTACACTTTATAACATAGAATCAATCTCCATGCATTATGGACTTAAATATTTGAATTTGTGGGATTTTGTCTTGATTTGAAAATATCATACTTATTGTGGGTATATTCTTCTTATCTGTATTGCTCCTCAGATATCCATGATTTTGCCAGACAAATTGGCATTGACCCTGAGAGGGAGCCAGAGCTCCTATGGCTGGCCAGAGAGGTGGCTGTAGCCCCACTACCTCCTGAATGGAAACCCTGGTAGGACAAGCTCATTCTCATACAGTCACCCATAATGAAACAGTTTTCTTATCCTTACACACAGAGCAGTGAGCATTGGTGTGAGCATTGGTTCCTTTTAGAAAAATCCAAGCATACTCTAATGTGCCCTTAATTGAGGAATGGCTTCCATTCCAAGAACTCTACGTCTCATTCATGCTGGCTCGTTCATTCAGGTTCTCGATTACCTGACGTACCAAGGCCCTTTGTCCCCTGTAACTCAGTTATAATTTTAAATACCATTTATATAAGTAGGATGCATCAGGACTTTATTGTGAGTGTCATAATGTCACATGGACTCTCTGAAAGCTTGCAAGAAGTGGGCATTAAATCACTTATGACCTAGGTGATTAGATGAGCAAATTAGACAGCCCAACTTTTTTTTTAAGACCATGGAACTGCAAGTCTGGAGAAGACTGAATAATTTGACTGGGAAATAAGACTGGGCAAGAGAAAATATAACAGGCAGAAGAGGATTTTTGAAGTTGGGGAGTTTGATGTGACATGAAAGATCAGACACATTTTAACATATGAAATCATTTTTGGATTCTGTATTCAAATGGTTTGGGGGAAAGTATGACCTTATTGTCAGGTGTGACAGTGGTGTCAGTACCTTCATAGATAAAACACACAAGATCCAGGAGATATTTAATGTTAGTTGTCCCCGAAACTAACAATTGCAAAGTATAAAATGAATATTTCATCACTCTATGCAGCAGATTTGCTTGTAGACTTGGCCTTCTGGCACTATTAATCTGAGCAATGAGACCCAGAGCACCACTCAGTGTTTCAGATGTTGTCCTGTTGACACCTTTGTGGACAGTCCT
Organism: Brachyhypopomus gauderio; assembly: GCF_052324685.1. Lineage (NCBI taxonomy): Eukaryota > Metazoa > Chordata > Actinopteri > Gymnotiformes > Hypopomidae > Brachyhypopomus > Brachyhypopomus gauderio. Next base: position 2,112,078 of record NW_027506866.1, on the reverse strand, counting down.
GTGCTGGAGAACCTAGGCTTGTCTACATGTCAGGTGTTTTTATGTGTGTGTTTATCTATGTGATGAGCTTGTCTCCCTTTCCTACTCTCCAGTCAGGATGTGACTGGAGAAGTTTATTACTTCAACTTCTCCACGGGCCAGTCCACCTGGGACCACCCCTGTGATGAGCACTACCGCCAACTAGTGGCCCAGGAGCGGGAGCGTGCTCACCACGGCCGGACTGCCTCTGCCATCTCAGGCTCCGCCTCCACAGGAACCACAAAGAACAAGGAGAAGAAGAAGAAGAAGAAGAAGGAGAAAAAAAAGAAGGAACCAGAGGGACTGAAGGCCCCAAGAGTGAGTTTGGATCTGTGTACCCTAAAATGTATTTTGTTACACAGCAGTTATATTTGTCACACTTTCTCTTCCATTCTACACATTCTTGACTGCTGTGTTTCTAATAACACTGAAATGAATTGAACAATTATTTTCTCATCGAAGTATATCAAAAGATTTAGGACAGCAGTCGCCTAAAGTTGAGCAGAAAGGAGAAAGAAAGCTAAATTGTGTGTGCCATTCTGCTAAAGCTCTCTCTCTCTCTCTCTCTCTCTCTCTCTCTCTCTCTCACACACTCACTCACACACTCACTCACTCTATCACTGTCTCTCAGCTGCTGGCTCCTCTGGCTCCACTGAGAGGGATGTGTGACCTTTCAGTTCCAGGACTGCGAGGTTCCCTGGGCAACTCCACAGACCTTCATCCTTTAAAGTCCTCACTAGGGGTAAATGTACGGTCTATATCCTCTAGTAGGGGTGAACATGTACAGTCTATATCCTCTAGTAGGGGTGAACATGTACAGTCTATATCCTCTAGTAGGGGTGAACATGTACAGTCTATATCCTCTAGCAGGGGTAAATGTACGGTCTATATCCTCTAGTAGGGGTGAACATGTACTGTCTATATCCTCTAGTAGGGGTGAACATGTACTGTCTATATCCTCTAGTAGGGGTGAACATGTACAGTCTATATCCTCTAGTAGGGGTGAACATGTACAGTCTATATCCTCTAGTAGGGGTAAATGTACGGTCTATATCCTCTAGTAGGGGTAAATGTACGGTCTATATCCTCTAGTAGGGGTGAACATGTACAGTCTATATCCTCTAGTAGGGGTGAACATGTACAGTCTATATCCTCTAGTAGGGGAATGAAACCTCATTGTATACATTGTATAAGGTGGCGTAAGAACAAACCCTACATACGTCACTGGAAGTAAAAGAACACGTCACTCCTCTGCAAAGTTTAGCTTTTACCAAATTGACTTTGAAGTGATGGAGGTCTGAGTTCATGGCAGAGGTGCAGAGCGTATGATGGTGTGTATCTTAGGATGTATCCGGAGCAAATTTGCATTCGCTAAGAGGACGACAGCTGGAGAGTCTGGCTCCGCCCATATTTAATTCAGATCTGGAGGTGGATGAAGAGGAGGATGAAGAGCAGAAGGCGGCGTCTGTCCATGAGGTGAAAACACCCGCTAGAATATAATGCTCTGATTTTTAGCTCACTGTCACCTTTGTAGTCTTTACAGTGCAGTAAAGTATGAGGAATGATTTTCTGTATCCGTGTTGCGGTGTGTGTTTGTGTGTACGTAGAGTCTGCTAGGGTCATCAGACCTGTTGCAGAACATACACTTGGACCTGGACATCCTGAAAGGGGGACTGCAGTATGAGGTGGCCACGATGTTCTTCACTCTCCCTCACTCACACATTATGTTCCCAGCTTTTCACACACATTTATACAGCGCCACTAACATCACTGTGTGTGCTCACGTGATCTTGGTGTTACTGTAGCACCTTGCTCTACCTTTCGCAAACACACACACACACACAATGATCTTGTGAATGTCTGTACATGCATGTTCATGCATATGTGTTTGCATGTGTTGGTGTGTTTGTCTGTGTATGAGCAGGACAGTGAAGTCAGTGGCAGTGCTCCTGTGGAGGAGAGATCCGAACCAGAACGCCAAGATCTCGCTCCGTTAAGAGACCACAGCCCTGACCCACCCTTGCAGGTACTCATTAACACTCACACTGCCTCTCTTCCTATATGTCTCTCCCTCCCTCCCTCCCTCTCTCTGTCTGTCTGTCTTTCTCTACAAACACTATAGCAGTGGTATAAGTGAGGGGACCTCAAAGTTTATTTGAGGTTAGGGTTTTATTTGAAGTCATGCGCCAGAGTGTTTCTTTCTTTCAGTGTTTCTTTTTGTCTTCTTCCTTTCCGTCCATCCATCCATCCATTTATCCATTCGTCTGTTAGTCTCAGGATGAGAAAGATGGAGAGAGAGAGGAAGATGAGAAGATGAGACCACAAGTGGCAGAGAGGTTGGTCTCACTAATGCTGTTGATACCAGAATGTGGTCAACACACGCACACACATGCATAGACACACACAGCTTTTGATAATTCAACTTCAATTCAGTTCAAAATTTGGACATCGTCCATGAACATTTTCATATTTAATCTTAAATCTACTTCTGTTGTGCAGTCAGATTGTGTGACTTCTAAGTCAGAATGCACAAATGCTCACAAGTTCAGCAAATTGACTCGGAGAATTTGACTTTGTTTCGATAAATTGTTTTAAGTGAGGAAATCACAATTGCATGTTTCTACTTTCAAGATACTGTATAATATCACTGAGGTGTGAACGTTTTCCATAAATTTCACCTGAAAGCCAAACATGTCTATAACTTTGTGAGTAGTGTGTGTGTCATGATTGGTAACATTACACTGTTGGGTGTTACAGGATGATGTTGGAGCCTTCCTCGCCTCCATCCTCTTCCTCACTCTCCAAACCCTCTGGTGGACTGCAAGAGCCACTGAAGAACAATAGCGCCCTCTGCTGGCTGAGGCCGGAGACGGTTCGCGGGACAGCGAGCAGGAGCAGCGTGGCAGAGGAGACTGAGCTGGACGTGGAGGAAGAAAAGACAAAGAGAGAGGAGGAGTGTGTGTGTGTGTGTGAGTGTGGTCAGCTGTCTGGTCTGTTGCAGGAGGTGAGGGAGGAGGTGCAGAGGGAGCACAGCAGGAAGCTGGAGCAGCTGTCGCAGGAGCACCAGGAGCAGCTCCTCACCCTCAGACACGAGCACCTGGAGGAGGTGCAGTAGGGAGAATTTATTTACTCACAGCTCAGTGATCACCTGAGAGGCCGAGCCAACGTGTGTTCATCACACGGTGTGTGTGCAGGAGAGCGTGGAGAGGGAGCGCTTGTTGAGGGCTCATCTGGAGGAGAAGGAGAGGATGCAGGATTCACACACATCCCAGCTGGATCAGCTCAGACTACAGCTCGACTCTCAGCTCCAACACACCCACAAAACACACATGCAGAAAGTAAGATCCCACACCCACACGATACGCACGCGCAAAAACGCCTCTTCTGCCGGACCCAGTCGGGTGTTTATGTGTATAAAGACGGTGAGAGTTGTTTGTATTTGTTTGTTTTTCTTGTGTGTGTGTTTAGGAGTTAGAAGTGCAGAAGATGATGGAGCAACTGGACATGAAATCCAAAGAGCTCAAAAGTCAGGAACTGCTACTCCAAACTCAGGTACTTTACCTGCGTTATTTGAGTGTGTGTGTGTGTGTGTGTGTGTGTGTGTGTGTGGGTGTGCTACTCCAAACTCAGGTACTTTATGTAGTGTTAGTTACTTCTAACTAAATGATAGACACGGAGAGTCATATTTGGATGCACGCATGAAGCTCCACTTTATTCAAGTCCCCTGTAAACTATATCCCCCACCTAACCACAAGGGGGAGTATAATACCATGTAACCTATAAATGCATAATTGCTACACTTTACCTGCTTTATTTGAGTGTGAGTGTGTGTGTGTGGGCGTGTGTGTGCTACTCCATGCTCAGGTACTTTACCTGCTTTATTTGAGTGTGTGTAGGTGTGTGTGTGCTACTCCAAATTCTTTGTGCTGAGAAGTTAACTGAGTCAATGACCTGTTTTGAAGGAAAAAAATGAATAGGTCAAGTTTGGAGTGTGTGTATGTGTGCGTGCATGCATGTGTGTGTATCTTCAGTCCAGTCACTCAGCTGCCTGATAAAATGATCTGTGTGTTCGTACTGTTGGTCTGTAGGCTGCAGATTTGAAGAAGAGGAGACAACAGCTGAGTGAGGAAGAAGATGATGTTGAGAAGGGGATAGAGGTGAGTGTGAGTGTGTGTGAGTGTGTGTGTGTGTGTGTGTGTGTGTGTGTGCGTGTGTATCTGAGAGTGTATGACCAGGTGTGTGTGTGTGTGTGTGTGTGTGTGTGTGTGTGTGTGTGCGTGTGTATCTGAGAGTGTATGACCAGGTGTGTGTGTGTGTGTGTGTGTGTGTGTGTGTGTGTGTGTGTGTGTGTGTGTTTGTCATTGTGAACTATTATGCTAGGTTGTGTGTGTCCCCCAGGTGTGTGTGTGTGTGTGTGTGTGTGTGTGTGTGTGTGTGTGTGTGTGTCATTGTGAACTGTTATACTAGGTTTTGTGTGTGTGTGTGTGTGTGTGTGTGTGTGTGTGTGTGTGTGTGTGTGTGTCCCAGGCTCTCTCACGTGTCCTCAGAGAACAAGACAGTCTGCGTGCGGAGCTGGACAGACTAAGAGATGAGAGGAAGAGAGAAAGGGAGGAGCTGGAAAAAGAGAGAGAGGGAAGGAGGAGGGAGAGGGAGGAGAGCAGAAGGATGATGGAGGAGAGAGAGAAGCTACTGAGCAATACAGTGCTTCTACAGGATAGATGTGATGAACTCCACAGAAGGCTCAGGTAACACACACACACACACACACACACACACACACCCATATATACACACACACACACACCCACACCCCCATATACACACAAACATGCTATAATACACATCCTGAAGACTTGGGTAATGTATACGTATACCAACTTCTGTCGATGCGCTGAAGGTTTAGATAATATACACACGCACACACACACTCACACACACACACACACACACACACACACACACACACACACACACACACACACACTAGCTTTGACCGAGTCAGTACTGGTCTCTGGTGACACAAATACACGGTACACAGAGTGTGTACAATGTACAGATCTGTGTTGGTGTGGTTTGTGTCTGTCAGCGAGGTGGAGCAGAGAGAGCATGGAGACGATAACCTGGAGAGGAAGAAACAGGAGGAGAGCAAGGAGAAGAGCAGAGAGAAGGAGGGCTCCCTCGGAGTGGAGGAAATGGAACCTCCTCTCTCCCCTGTGCCCACCTCCCACAACAACCACAGCAGCATAGACGAGTATGTGGGGAGTGTGTGTGGGTGGGGAGGGAGGCTGTCCGATTGTATGTATTTATCATATGTTTATATACTCGTTTGTAATCTCCTCTCTCTCTCTCTCTCTCTTTCTCTCTAGCTTGCAGGAGTATATCTCGTGTGAAGGTGTTTCTCTGCAGAGAGCAAGACAGTTCTTAGAGAAAGAGACCAGCTGTCTGAGAGCGAGACAAGCGGCACTAAGGACGGCCCACCCCAGCCCGCAGAGGTCCGCTGCAGGAGGTTCTGCTCAGCCTCTCTGCCAGGTCCGTCAAGTCTAGTCAGTTTTATTTATAAAGCGCTTTTTACAAAACATGGTGTCACAAAGCAGCTTCACGAGCGCATGGGTCCAGATCCCTAATGATCAAGACGGGGGCGAGTGTGGCAGAGACAAACTCCCTAGGCGGATTAGGAAGAAACCTTGGGAGGACCAAGACCCAAAAGGGAAGCCATGCTCCATTGGCCCAGCAACTTTAAGTTCATATTTATAGTCCTGTGTCTATCTGAGCAGTCACAGTCTCTCCAATATGGATGCTGGGCCTCAGGTAGGATGCTGGCCGTATTGGCACATGCATCCACGGCATCAGCACATCCACTGGCAACCCAGAGCATCTTCTAGCTCCTTTATGGAATTGTCTTTGTAGAAACATGTAGTCAAGATACAGAATGCAGGTTAAATATGTAAAATCAAATTAAACTTCCATATATATAGTACACGTGCCAGTGATTTAGCATGTGGCTCCAGCAGGCTTATCCCTAGCAGCATAACTAAAGGGAGGGGCCTGGAGGTGACCACAGGCATGAGGGTACTGAGACATTACTCTGCCTTCGGCTGTAATCTTGTAGTTTTCGGAGCTGAGCGCATTTCTGCGCTTTGAGAGAGCAGCAGGTGAGATGGATTATGGTATGCAGTGAGTTAACTCGGATATTGTGGAGGACTATTTAATGCTTTATAGGCCAACAGAAGAATTTTAAAATCAGTTTGATACTTAACCAGGAGCCAGTGCAACGCTGAGAGAGTAGGACTAATGTGATGGACTTCTCAAGGCCTAGTTAGGACTCTGGCTCTTGGATTCAAATGCAGCAAGTTGGACTTTCTTCAGGGACTGTTCCATCCAATTAAAAGACAGTTACAGTAGTCCAATCTTGATGAGACTGTGGACCAGTTTCTCTGCATCTGATACCGAAAGTACATGTCTCAGCTTGGCAATATTACATGAAGTTGCAAAGGCAGCATTAGTGACATTGCATATGTGTGTGAAAAATGAAAGATCCAAATCACTAGAGACACCTAAACTTTTAGCAGGAGATTCAGGTGTTACTGAAAAGCCATCTAGTGTAATAAGAAGATTCGACCAATTGCTTCTTGCAGTCTTGGATCCAAGAAGTAACACCTCAGTTTTATCAGAATTTAGAAGAATAAAATTAGACGCCATCCAGTTCTTTATTTCTTGGATGCAGTTGTCAGTTTTGGTAGTAGTATTGACATCATCCAAATTAGAAGATATATATAACTGAGTATCATCTGCATAGCAATGGAAGCTAATACCATGCCTACAAATGCTTGCTAGCATATATAATAGAATAACATGGGACCCAATACAGATCCTTATGAGCATTCATTATTTTCAAGTACAAATTGGTAATGATCGTTCAGGTAGGATTTGAACCAGGAGAGTGATTGACCTTTATCTGAGAATATTAAGAGATTTTAAGACTACTTTAAGACTTAAAGTTTAGACTTTAGTTTCAGTGCCGTGGTGGGTCTAAGCACGTTAGGTCTTGCAGTGCCTACAGCCATGTAGCCAGGTCAGATAGGAGACAGTAGGAAGCATGAGTGTAGTTCCTCTTAGATGTTCTGCTCCCCTGTGCTGTAGGAGGTGAGTGAGCAGGAGAAGCTGAGGGAGACGGTCCAGAAGGACCACACGCTCCTGAGAAAGAAAGAGGAGAGACTCAGCCAGCTGGAGACGTCACTGGCAGAGGAGGTAACACACACACACACACACGCGTATGCCTGCACCCACACACTTACGTACAAACCCACATTAATACCTACCTGGGCTTTACAATGTTTTTCTCAGCTGTCATGTGATGAAGGCGAGCGGCTGGTGGGAGATCGGAGAGTCTCATTTGATGTCAGAGACTCAGAGACGAGCAGAGACGAGTATGGCCAAGAGGAGACGAGTGAGAGACAAACTCTGAATGCACAACACGCACACACGGGCAGACATTTTGAGAAGGCACTAATTTTGGTTTTCACAAAGTTTACTACCATAGTTTTTTTTATGGTGGCAATTTGTATTGATTCTAGATTGTGAAGAGTGATTAGATGAATTGCAATTAATTGCAAAGTCATTCCCTGTGATGAAAATGACCTTTTACAATACAAAATTACAATACAAAATTATTGCATTACGGCTCCTCCATTTCAGTTAATGGAGATCATTTCAGTGATGATCTCGTTAGCTCAGGAGATAAAAAGTTGATGAGGATAAGACAGCTGACATCAATCCGTCATGCTGATTAGAAGAGAAGACTGGTTGCTTTAAAAGGGTAGTGGTGCGTTTACGTTTTCTCCTGTTAACCATGGTCACCTCCAAGGAAACACGTTCAGTCATCATTGCATCAAAAGGGTTTCACAGGCAAAGACAGTGTGGCTTGTACGATGCACCCCAATCAACCATTTATCCAGTCACTAAGGACTTTGGGGAGAGTGCTTCAAGTTGCATGAAGGAGGCTTCAGGGAGCGTCTCCTACAGGAGCGTCTCCTACAGAGGAGGCAGCTATGAGCCTCCTCACATCATCAAAGTGTGGGGTCACTCCCAATGTTGCCTAAGCAAAGCACAGCCATGAATAAGGGAAGGTATCAAAACATCCTTCCAGAACAACTTCTCCCAACGATTCAGGAGCAGTTTAGCAACAAACAATTATGGACTGTTAATAATTGTACTTCATTATATCACATAAACATTTGACAAAAGGTTCTTAAAATAAACTGAGGAAGCAAACTGTGAAAACTAAAAATTTGCCCACAACTGTAAGCAGCTCTAGAGTCCACTCTGGTCTTGATGGTTCATAGTTGTCTGATGTTTTTATCTCTCTAGCAGTAATGCACCCAAACCCTGGTCTTCCTCTCTGTTTCAGCACATGCAGTGCCAGTGAAAGTGCAGCAGTTAGCAGAGTACCTGCAGCAGATCTCTGGCCAGCTGAACACAGTGCTGGGTGCACTGGGATCTCTCACTGGGAGGACCGTCCAGCCCCTCCCTCAGCCACCTCCGTCCTCCTCCTTCCCTCCTGCCCCGTCCTGGGCATGGACACCAAGCCCCGCCTCCTCTTCATTGGCCAATCAGAACAGTTTCTTACACTGTTCTGTCCCAAAAACACACGGGTCTGACCTTCATTTGAACTCCCACTGGAGCAAACTCTTCCCTGGTACGTAGAGACAGACACACCCCAAACATTAGCAGTGATGAGCAGTGGTCACCTCAGTGGGCTGCAGTAACTTTCACTAATGCTTCATTTCTTCATCACTCGTAAAACCTTTAAAATACAAATAGAAAACTTCTGCCTCTCCCTCAAGCACAAACCAGTCACTGCTGGATTTATAGCCTTTTTTGCATAGTTGATGACCTCCATTGATTTTCTGTGCTTGGATAATGCCGATCTTTTCCAGTGCAAGTGTGATGCAGTGTAGAGACCTGCTTCAGATTAGCTTAAATCTAAACCACACTACCTGTATTAAGACTGCTCTGATTTTAGGAGTTTCCATGGATACCAGTGCCCGCTATCCCATGAGGGCTACCAGAGCATATAGTGGATACACTCCAGCAAGGTGACTACACACACTTGCACACCTGTGCAGGCTCGCTCACAATCTCTCACTCTCACTCACAGGGTCAGTGCTGCTGTTGATTTTGAAAGGAAAATTGATGAACTCATACAGTGCTTTTCCATTATGTGTGTGTGTGTGTGTGTGTGTGTGTGTGTGTGTGTGTGTGTGTGTGTGTGTGTGTGTGTGTGTGTGTGTGTGTGTGTGTGTGTGTATGTGTGTGTGTAGTCTCTCCTCTGAGCTAGATAGCCAGAGGCTGCAGAGACTGATTGAAGACAACAAAAGGTGGCTGGAATCACAACGCAAAGACCCAAATGTGTATCCTTTCACAATCTCTCTCTCCCCCTCAGTACGGGAACAGAATGCATCATATTTTCACACACACTCTCTTGCACCCTTGTACTCTCCTGAACCTCTGCCCAGGCCTCTCTTCACACGCTACCCAGCTGCCCCACCCACCAATGGGCTGGTCCAGCTCGGCCTGGACGAGAACAATCAGATCAAGGTCTACCATTACCGAAGAGGCACAACCCACTGATGTCCGTGTATGTCCAGTGCAAACAAATCAGTGGATAGACAGAATACAAACATGCCATCAGCATGTACACATTACATGTGTACACGTTGCTGACAAAGTCAAGTCAGATTTAGCGTAGTACTTTGAAATTCTTTTTTGATAACATTTCTCATCTAATTGAAATTCAGATGGCATATCTAACTGTAATTAGTGATTAAGGTATTTCCACCTACATAACACATTGCAGTGGTGGATTATACTTATTAAGATGGCGGTGGCAGTGTTGGATGTGGCTAAAACGAGCTGGAACGTCGTCTTTCCTGCAGGTGCTGAACCTGCGCTCTGGCGTGTCCCGCATGGCGGTGGTGTCCTTGAGGGAGTTGTACTCCAGCCTGCAGAAAGGGATGGACCAGGAAGTGGAGGCTACAGCTAAGGTCCTCCTCCACAAAGCAGCGGAGTCCAATGGCTTCATCAGGCAGGACGTGGACACAGCTCTGGACAGCATGGTGCAGAACTGCACCCCCATTTGGAGCATGAACGCCCTTCTCGCTGGAGGACTCTGGTCAGTTAGCATGCAGTGAGCTTTAAACTGTGGCTTTCAGATAGCAACAACAGTCACAAGAAGCTAACACAGCACTAATTTTGGCTGCTGTTTTTACCTCTCCAATGTTCTTTCAAAATATTGCCCTGGCCTATATCAATATTTTTATTTATTTATCCTCTTATATGTTATTTTTATTGCGTTCCATCTCCGCTCTGCTGATCCAAACTGCCCTTCACAATGCTTAAAAAATAGGCTAGTTAGCTAGCTCACAGAGGACATACAAACATTTTCTGTTTAAAAATACACATGTACACTAACTGGTGCAAGCTAAGCAATCGAATAGAATATGATCATTTGATTGTGCACTTAGATCATACATAAGGGTTTTAAGTTTCTTTATAGAAGCTAAAAGTTGTACTGTATACATTGATTGGATGGATTAATAGTTATTACTATTATTATAATAGTTATTTTTTTCCTTCTGTTTTCCTCAAAAGTAATCTGAATGCTGCAGTAAGAAAGTGTACTGCTCGGCACTTGGCTACTTTGGTAGAGAAGATTGGTGCTGGCCGCTTATTGTCTGGGGCGAAAGACGTCACACCGCGAATTATTCCTGCAGTCTCCAAGTTGGCACAGGACTCTTCACAAGAAACCAAGTTAGTACTGGGATCAGAACGAGAATTCTACAAAGCTTATTCAGTTTCCCAGATAGTAATATTTTGCTGATTCTTTTAGTCTCCTAGTCTGATACCCTGAAGTCAGCAAATGCTGCTAAATTGTAGAGTAATAGAAGGACTATCGTGTTTTCTAGACACAGACAGCCTTGTAAAATTGTACCCTGGTAAGATAAATGGTTGGTGTGCTGTGAGTTACGGGTCCCTCACTCACGGTTCTCTCCTGTTTTGGGGTCTGTTCCTCGTCTCAGGCGCTTGGGCCGGCGTATCCTGCTGTTCCTGTCCTCCCACCATGACTTTGATAAGATGGTGGAAAAGTGCATCCCTGCCAAAGACCTGGCAACCATCAGGGACACTGTCCACACTCTGAAATCCAAGGTAGCGATTCATGTTTGGATACATGATGAGGATTTTTTATCCCATCCACTATGCCCCATGTTAACTCATTAAACAAATGTATGTGTAGACATATATTGTAAACAAATACTCGAGTACAGGGCAGTGTGTGGCACCACACATTGTATTTACAGTAGGGCATGCACAGTGTAGTCCCAGACCCAGTAGTTAAAGGACAGATTTACCAGAAATACTATAATTCCTATATTAATTAATAATATTTATAATATTGATAATAATCATTCCAGAGAGTTACCATAGTTACCAAATATTGTCACTTTAATTGAATGAAACCTTTCTAGGTTAAGAAAATGCTTCTGTAATAACCCAGTGCTGTCCAGGGTTGATTTATTTATCTTTGTTCCTTTTAAATGTCCTTTTTATAGAGCTGGTTAGGGAACTTTACCCCTGCAAGCCACAACTGGTTGAGCAGAAGGTGCTCCCTCTGCTCTGGTACCTCCTGGGGACCTCCAGCAACAGTGGTACGGTCCACGGGAGGGGTGGAAGCGTGAGAGGGGCCACTGTCCACCTGTGCCAAGCCCTTCATGTCCACATGGGTCCGGCGCTGCTGGACTGCGCTGCTTCCCAACCTTCCAATATCCACAAGAGCCTAAGAGAGTTTGTGAAGAACCTCCCGATCACCTGAGAGCTGCCAGCCAGACCTCCAGACCAAAATAAACCCCAACATGGATTCTACTTGAAGATGGAGATGTTTGTGCATTTCTTACTGTGCCTGCACTCTAAATGAAAGAGAGAGGAAGAAAGTCAAACGTTTTTAACATTTTGAATTAGCAGAAAGCTAAATCCTTAAACTCAGACGTCCTTTTAAATAAGGAGCACAGATTTTAGTGAATCACATCAGGTTTAACACACCTAGGAGCTCTGCTCTTTTTGCACTTTTGATAACTGTTGTCATGGTGACTATAGATATATATTGTTCTATGATTGTTATTTTCTGTTGACATATCCTGAGGTAACTGTGCAGAATGTAATTTATCACATACACAAGAAACAAGGATCTGGGGGGTATTCCACGAAGCGAGCTAACTCAGTAAGCCGGGCTTTTTAAGACAAGCCTGGCTCATTTTGCTCAAATTCGGTTCCACAAAAGAGGCTAGACTTGAGCCTCGCTCAGTTACTACAGCAACATATACGTTTGAACTAACCTGCTCTGTACCAGGCTAGAGTTGAGGCTTAGCTTAGCGGGACCGCTTCTATTGGCTGAGCAGCGTGATGTCAGTCTCGCCATCCGGGAAACTGAATTGAGGAACAAGGTTCCACTGCAGTTCTATCCATTAAATTGCTGTGGATGTAGCATATAATATCATATCTTTATACATTTAATTGAGTACTGTAATTATTAGTTTGGAATGATTGCAGGTTATTATTATCAAAATGTAATAATTATATTTCCAAATGCAATATATATTTCGATCTTAAGAGTACATATTCATTGTTAATCAGTGAGGTTTCTGCACATTTTAATGTATTGGTTTAATCTTCACAAATTCAGGTCAGTGTAAAATGGAATACAGTGTCTAATCGCAGTTATGGTGCAGAAACATACATTAGTATAAACTCTATATCACAAAAAATACAATTCTTTGTACCTGAGTATTAATAATTATTAATACTGAGTAATTTAGGTGAAGATACTTTTAGGTATATATTTATCCCCATACTTCCTCTTTTGTGTTCAAATTACAAGCAAATCATATCACTCTGCAATTTATATATGTTCAGTATAAATAATGTAAATGTGTGGTTAACTTAATGGTGCAAAAAGGAAATGGACACAGACAACTACCTTACCAAGATTTTCATACAGGTGATACAAATAATCCAAAATGTAGGCTATCAAAGAGCAGCTAACAGTGAAGGCTGAAGGCTGATTGACCATGGCATGCCCATTTGTAGAGAATCCAGTAGAGGGAGCGTGTATAGTGTGCAGAGCATTCATGCTACCAGCTCCAAGGTCATTCCAGGACAGGACAGATCCACTGGGCTTTCCAGATGACTACTTATTTGTTCAGAAGACACAGTATTATATATCTTTGTAAATTACTGGGGCCATATATTGAGAAGACCACTAGACGTAGTAAAGCTCTTACCAAACCCCAAACGGTCTGTATCGCTTTGCGCTTCTTTGCCAGTCATGCATTTCTGTACAGTGTTGGGGATGCATAACATCTTAGTAAGGCAATGGTCTGCCGTGAAATTCGAAAGGTTTACCTTGCGCTTAAGCGTTTCCTTAATATATTCATCAAATTCCCTGGTCACAGAGGCATCCTTCCCATCCTTTTCAGAACAGCTGTCATGTATTCATGAGAAGTAGTGTTGGTTTGATCAGTAACTTGGAGTCAATCAATCAATCAATCAATCAAATTTTATTTATATAGCGCTTTTTACAACAGTTGTTGTCACAAAGCAGCTTTACAAGTGGCGAGTCCTAGCCCCCAGAGAGCAAGCCAAAGGCGACAGTGGCAAGGAAAAACTCCCTAGTTTTTTTGCATGAGGAAGAAACCTTGAGAGGAACCAAGACTCAGGGGGGGAACCCATCCTCCTCTGGCCGACACCGGTCACCATGACAACAACAACAATTTAGACAGAAAGAAAATAAAGAAAAGGAAAAGATGTAGTAATGTCCATCATGGTGTAGGCTTATCCGGTCAGGCAGTAGGGGGCTGGCACTGGAGTTAAATGTATATGACTTTAACAGATGCTCTTATCCAGAGCACTTAACAAAGTGCTTTGTATTCATCTTAATCAACTATTTCATGCTAAAATTCATTCAATTCAAAACGCATTGAATTCTCTAGGATTTTCAAATGTCATTGGTGTTATAGACTGTACTCACATCTGGATAAAGGCTCCATCTGTACCCATGGAGGCAGACTATGTGAACCAAAAAATTATTTCACAGCATCAATGTACAGGTACATGCAAGTTTTGCCTACCCAACAGAAAATGTAAAGCATGTCAGTTCATGGGTTTGAACAACTTTCACCCTTTGTCACTTTTGCCATTGTTCTAAATGGTTTGCACCAGCCAATTTCTATTCTCCAACATTGAGGTAAAATGGCCCGGCTCGGTGCACAATATTTCGTGCCTCCTCACTGTATGCGCCTTATGTTTGGAATGAGCGTCAAGCTGTCTTAAACCTAGGCTTCTTACCCTCTCTGAAATTGTGTTGTGTATAGAAGTATTGTATGTCATTGTGTATAATTGTTTTGTTCTGCAAATATTGGCCAGGACTCCCTGGGAGAAGAGTTATTGTAACTCAGTGAGATTCCTCCTGGTTGAATAAATGTTAAATAAAAATAAATATATAAAACAGATGATGCATCTGAAATAAACATAATTTAAAAACAAAATACTAAAATAGGCTAAAACAAACAAAAATGGACTAACAAACAAACAAAAAAGCCCAGACACTGCAGTATTGAAATTCTGTAATAAAGTCATTTTTTTCAGGTAAGAAGAGCCTGCTGAGGGGTAGTTCAAAGTCAAAGTCTACTTTATTGTCAAATCTGTGATACGTGCAGGACATACACAGGATTGAAATTACGTTACTCTCAGACTCCATAGTACAGCGGTAAACATTTACTTAAAATTAACATTAACTAAAACAGTAAAAAAAGGAATAGTACAATAGTAACGGTAAGTACAATAGTAAAGATAAAAAATATAGCTGAGTTGTTTATATATATAATAAAATAAATAGAGGTCTCTGAAATTTACATTCAAGTAAGTGGCGTATGCAGCAGTAAGTAAACATACTGTATGTGCAAAGTGAATGTATGAGGAATCTGGTGTAATTACGATTAAAGTGAACGTATGCAATGAATTAGAAATATAATGTGCAAATGTAACAGGAGTGCAAATTGAAGAAAGAGCAGGGAGTGAGTTGATCCTCCTGACTGGTGGACTGGTGCCAGGGGGATCTGCCTCCTGAACTGTCATGAGATCACAACAGATCCTGGACCTGTAGGAGGAGCCAAGACACAAAATGGCAGTGAGATATCAATACTCCCAGCTGAACTACTCTCTGGACTACACCTGGTTGCAGCATGTGGATAAGACAACAGGGCGAAGATAAGATTTTCTATGGGGCAGTGTGAAGTGTGACGGCAGCTGCAGCGTGAGAAGGCAAACTGCTCTACAGACGCTCTACCTGGCTCAGAGAGGCTGAAACTTGGAGGACGCGGCTCTGTGTCTCTCGGCGCCGGGCAGGGCTGCTCTGGCAGAAGGCACAACCGAGGTCTTTTTGGACGATCCCGGAGGCCGCGGCGCTCGATTCTATAAGGAGATGCGAGACAGTGATCAACGACTGCGGCCTGTCGACAGAGCCGGAGGGGAGGGAGAGGCAGAGCGCGTGGGACTCACCCGGTGGGATGACCATGGCCAGCGACTTGGGCAGGGTGGTGGCGTTTTCCACAAAGGTGGGCAGGCGCCTGGGGCTGAGCGGGCTGCAGGTGTCCGAGTCCCGCACGGTCACACAGCTGTTGACGTCCACCCGCTTGTTCACGCCGCAGCTAGGGAGGAGTGTTTAAATCCACAAAGTGAGCAAACAGAAGGGTGACCGTTTCAACACAGAGCAAACACAGAGCTCAGAGGCACAGGAGGCGGAGCAAAGGAGTTTGTGGGGAGGGCACCTGGTGGGCAGGATCTTGGCATTGTCCTTGCCCTCGGTCTCGCTGGAGATGGTGATTATTCTGACAGCGGGGTGGAGTGTGTCCGAGATGACGATGGGCTGAGATGAGTGCGTGGCAGAGGACACACACACAACCAACAAACAGGTCACATGTACTTAATGGCAAGACCCTTCAAACATAGCTGAAAAGCACATTTCCGGTGAGTAATTTCTTATCTGAACACCTGCAGTGTTTATTGTGAGCTGTAGGTTTGGGGATACTGGTGCAACACACGACAAGCTTGTGCTGGCAGGCCCACCTGGCTGTGTTGGTCGGGCTGGCTGCTGAAGGTGACTGGAAGGTTGGAGTTGGTGCTGGCACCCGCCCCCAGCCCCGCCCCCAGCCCCGCCCCCACTGCCGAACAGGCCTCTGCTGCCGTCGAAGCCCGTGCACCTCCGCTTACAGATCTCCATGTTCTGGAAGCAAGACTTTACACTGCAAAGTGAGAGAGACAGAGAGTGAGACAGACAACGAGAGTGACACACAGAGTCTGTGAGACAGAAAGAGGTGAGTTACAGCACTGTGCTACAGCAAGTTACAATAAGATGGCGTTCCTTAAAAAGAGCTCTTTGGGGTTTTCTTCCATTTGCATGCAACTTTAGTGTGCTTCCTTGTCTGAATACATTTTACACGAAAGAAGCAAATTATGGAGCGCCCAGCCCTGCATAATGATCGACACGCAAACCATCCTGCCCGCGTCGGAGCTGGAACACAGGCTGGACTGTGTGAGACGGAGGGACGGCCCTGTACATACTCACTGTGCACTGTGAGGGTAGTGAGAGAGGTGAGCCATGGTGACGAATGGGTGTTTGAGAGTCTCCAATGGCGTGATCCGTTTCCCTGCGTCCAGCGTCAGCATCTTTTTAAGCAGGTTGATGAACTCCCACCGGTCAGCCTTCTCCACCTGAACGTCTGTGCCTTCCAGAATGGGCATGTTGACCTGCATGGGAGACGAACGGGTAGGTCATATTATGTGCCAGCAGAGGGCGGCGATGTGCCTAAGACGCTGTTTCAGCAGCAACATTGCCGTGTGTTCCTCTGCATTTCACAGGCGCTGTTGTGACTTACATACACTTCTTATTATGACAGCACGAACCCTCGAACCCTTGAACTCAAAACCAAGACCTTGCTCTACATGCTCCACCAGCAGCTGGTGCGCTTTGTTCTTCATTTGCATGTCACAGCAGTGATGCTAAGCGTGCAATAAGGTGTACAAGAGCACAAATAACCTGCTTCATGTCATCGAGACGGTCGAAAATGTATCTCCTGGTCTCTTGGGACTTGACGCCAAACTCCACCTCATGCTCTAAAGGCGTCTGGGGAACATAGGAGAAAAAACGTTCAGGTGTACTGTCAGGTGCCATTACAGATCTCTTATGAACCGAACACATGGCACAAGAAGGATGGGGGACCTTGAGTCTCCACAGATGGTAGCTGGAGCCAGAGCCCCTGTGGAAGAAGCATCTGGTCTTGGTTCCCGCACTCAGGAGGTTCTCTGCTGGAAGGCCCTGCGTCTGGGAGATGTACCGGATCTGCGGCGACAGCGTACAGGAGGGATGAATGAATGAATGTTCGATTTATATAGCGCCTTTCCAGATTCCCAAGGCGCTTTACAATTTAACACAGGTACAAGTCACAGACAATCAATCACACACACACCGGCGAGAAGCGGCAGCCAATTGCGCACAGCGTACTCTCTACCGGAAGCCACAGCCCCCTGGGGGACTGAATGGGGTGCAGGAAGGGGAGAGAGGACAGACCCTAGTGGCAGAGCACCATCCACCACTGGGCATACAAGCACACACACGCACGTACACAGACACAGACACAACTTTTTTTATTGAACATAGAGACACAGACACACACTCAGGGAGAATTTTTTGTTGACTGCCAATTTACCTAACCTCCATGTTTTTGGACTGTGGGAGGAAACTGGAGATCCCGGAGGAAACCCACGCAAACACAGGGAGAACATGGAAACTCCACTCAGATAGGGACTTGAACCCAAGACCCCAGTGCTGAGAGGCAAACGTGCTAACCACCAAGCCACCATGTTGCCCCCAATGGGCAAAATCACGGGATGATTTTATGGTATGATGGGATGACTTTATTTTATGTTCATATATTGATCCTGAAGACGAGCTAGCAAAGACAACTACTCTATCCAAACCCTACATGTCCCTACAGCCACAAAGCCACCATGGGTCTGCACCTCTAACACAGTAAGGGCTTCGCTTTCCTAAAACACCTTGCACCAGTCAACCCTGTTGTACTGGGAGCTTCACCTGGACCCATCTTAGAATTCCACTGTCATGCAAACCTGAGATTTTTTTCCCACTGCAAGACAGTATTTCTAGCACTACTGTAAAGAGCTCTTATTAGATTACCAATTATAGCCAGCAAACACATCTCAGGCCTAAAGGGCCCACAGATCACACTCTCAACACATTTGAGTTAATTGTTTTGTTGGTTCCCCAAAAATCATTCATAGTCTCTTCTTTGCCAGTCATTACAGAACAGCTAGCAAGCTGCATAGTTAGAATAAAGGTGGCCATCACTGTTAGCAACTCCGCTCTTCTCCCAAACAAGATTTACATCTTTATTACACAGCGAGGAAGTTCTGGAAAGGAGGTGGGAAAGCAGACTCTAAATCAGCACTGTTCTTCGATGCTTCGTGAATAAAGACAGAAGCGTGAGAAAGGCGAGGTTCGGGTCCGAGGCCCGTGGGCTGACCTGATCGTATTCAGATGCTCCAGGATACAGGGGCCAGCCCAGGAAGAGCTCGGCGATGACACAGCCCAGGGACCACATATCGATGGCCTCGCAGAACGGGAGACCCAGGATGATCTCGGGCGATCTGGACCAAAAAGACAAAAACGTCCATCATCACGTTTAGCATGATACTGTGGTTTGTGGTGATTCAAAGGTACTCACTTTAACACAGAGTGATGAATTAATGTGTGAAAATGTAAAAGCTTTAAGAAGTATTTTTTTTACTACCTGAAATATTCTTTTGGTAAATTGGTAGCACAATACTGGCCTGTGCATTACCCATCTACTACTGTAGTGTAACCTGACACTGACACTACACTGACACTACATACTGATGTGCTGTTCTCCACTACGTAAATACAGAACAACACTGCCATGGTGTAACTACAATGGAGCAGTGCGGGTACCCTGTACTGATATTACCAAAGCCTGAAGCATAAAACCAACCAAAAAAATATTTTTATGTGTGCTGAGAGCATCTTAACTTCTCAGGCACTGAAGATATTAAGATATTCTTTGGTGTTTGGATAAATGACAACACTTACATGATCCAGTTAAAAATACATCACTTATAAATCAAATGGCAATCAAACACGTTGCAGTTCATCGTAATGCTTATCACAATCTTAATGTGCAGCCGTGTCACCATAGCCATCCACAACGGGCAGTTCACCTCTCAAGCACACTCGAGCGGAAGCGATTCCCGCAACCATGCATCTGTTTCCAATATGCCTTAGGCCGTGCCACTCACCGGTAGTATCTGGTCTGCAGGTAGGAGGAGCACACGGCCTTGGAGACGTGGGTGGCGGAGCCGAAGTCGATGACCTTGACCCGGTACGGCTGCCTGACGGGGTCCACCAGCATGATGTTGTCAGGCTTGAGGTCGGTGTGGATCAGGCCCAGACTCTTCAGCTTCAGGAGCGCCATGGCCAACTGCTGCACTATGGGCCGGATGCACTTCAGCGGCAGTGGGCTGTGCTTGACGAAGTCCTGCAAGCTCTGCCCCAGCATCTCAAACACCAGGCATAAGTGGTTCCTGTGCTGGAAGCACTCGTACGAGCGAACAATGTTGAACTCGTCTACGTTCTCCTTGTTGAGACGGCTCAGGATGCTCATCTGAGCAGATGGGGGAAGATGGGACAGGCGTTAAGTTATGTGGGCACAGCATTCAAGGGCTAATATGCTACGTAACTTCAATAGCATCAGCCCAGTTACTGCATGGCTCCCTTCAGACATTTACTTTTGCTATATTTGGCAGATGCTCTTTTCCAGAGAGAAATGACCCCTGATCAGTGGCGGCTGGTGCACAAATAATTGAGGGGGGTGTAAACAAATTAAAAACAAATAAAGCAGTCTTATTGCCCTTTATTTATTTGAACATGAATTTTGCCCTAACGTTCTTCAAGTGAATGCTTTGTGAGAAGATTATTTTGTAAAGATAAAACTGAATTTTCTCTCATTTTGTATGAGCTGCTGCTCCAGCCTGCTGATATTCAACATGAACCGATTTACGTTGGAGGTTCGCGCGAGGTGGGCGGAGTCTCGCCCTACGATCACTCGCGAAAGTATAAACCAGCTTTAACGAACCGCAGCTGACTGACACTACCAACAAGAGTGGGTGTGTCTGAAACCGACCAATTAAACTGCAGCCTCAGATCAGTGCTTGGCAAAAGTTTATGCCTCTTCATGCACTCTCATTAGACCGGTGCCCCGCACACAGGAAGTGTGCACAATGTAACCAATTAAATACAATTATGTGTTTACACTTTTAATAAATTCAAACATGGCAATTAGACACACAGTGTCACTAAATAATTTCCTCACTATCGCAGTTTATAATGAACTCATTTTAATATCGGAACAATATTAAGGGGGCGGCGCCCCAGCGCCCCATATTGACCAGCCGCCACTGCCCCTGATTACAAATTGCAGTGTTAGCCAATATCAGCCTATTACATCTTATTAGAGCAG
Organism: Brachyhypopomus gauderio; assembly: GCF_052324685.1. NCBI lineage: Eukaryota > Metazoa > Chordata > Actinopteri > Gymnotiformes > Hypopomidae > Brachyhypopomus > Brachyhypopomus gauderio. The sequence goes on along the minus strand of NW_027506866.1, from coordinate 2,091,400 downwards.
GAACAAAGCAACATCACAATCAGGGCTACAATTGTGTAACGCGGGAGTACAGGGAGGTACTTGACGTGTGAAAAGAGAAACAATATAAGCCGTGAGAGCACGGTAAAACAATAAACAAAACTTCAGACAGCTGAAACGGATCATTGCTGATTACGTCCCGCAACTCCTGGTGGTAGAGGGAGTGGCAGCCGAGCCAGCCCTGACACATTGATTCTCAAAACCTCTTTTAAATCTACCATAATTTCCCCACCTCGATCAGGCCCTGGCGGGCATAGGCAGGGTGATTTTTCAGGATCTTGATGGCGACAGATTGACTGGTGCCGCGCTTCCAGCACTTGGCCACCTGGCCAAAAGTCCCGCGGCCAAGGAACTCCAGCACTTCGTATCTGTTGGAGGCAGAGCAGAGGACCTCGTGCTGCACTAGACGGTAGTCGTCCATGCTGAGGAAACTGCTGCTTGTAGCCATGGAGTCAAAGTACGCCATGGACCAGGTGGTAGAGATTTAACCAATCTGAATATCTTATTTAGTTATCTGGGTTAACTAACCTCAGAACAAACTTTTTGAATAAAAAGCAGAAGAAAACGACACGGAATTCATTCGTAGTCGACCGTAAATGTTGTTCTGTTTGCACATCACTATGACAACGCGTAATGTAAACTAGCGGTTTCCATGGAAGCTCAATTCGAATTCTACGATTGTGACGTGGTAACAGGCACCACAACGCGCTACGCAGCGCTGCTTTATTAGCATATAAGATCAAATATAAGGTCGATTAATTTCAAAACAATACACAAAACAACAGCACTGTTTTAAATGTGCGTGTTTGGGTAGCCAGCTACAGTTTTGCTTTTTCTCTAATTCGCTCGCTAGCTATTACCTAACCACCCCCCCCCCCCCCCAAACGATCACGTTGGCGTATTAATATGTAGTTAAGATATATGCTCGTTTGGGTAGGATTTAATCCAGTAACTCTACCTTACCTAACAAACTAGCAATATTTTATTTAATGGTAGTTTATTTTCAAAGCACACAATCTTAACGTCTTAATGCACTCTCGAGTTTACCGCTGGAATTACAAGAGGTTGATACATTTCTTATGTATTTGTAACTTATATATTTGTAACGTTATATAAGCGAACCATTCAGTCAAATAGCTATTTGTTGCGAAACGAAACACAGTTCATTTCAAGCATCTTCAAATGCTTTAGCCAATATCCAACACTTTTTTTTTAATCTGAAAAAGCAACATTAAAATGAAAGTATTTCCAAGTATTTCAAGCAGTCGTACGAACCCTAAAATTGGGTCTGTCCACTACAAACTCATTTATGCTTTTAATTCTTCAGCCGAACGCTTGGTGAAGGGGGTTGTATAGAAGGATAAACTGATAGCACATGTACATCTCAGAGACTCTGCTGGATGTAACACAGTTCGTCTGGAATACGTATTTAAGAGCGCGTGCTCATCGCCAACACGTCTCTGATAGTCTGTGGTGGATCGTGAAAGACCTCCAGCAGCTGCATTACAGACCTACCTGGCTGCGTCATGATCGCGCCTGCGTCTCGGAGACGCTTATGAGATCTCTCCTAGACTATTTAATACGGCGTTTACTCATCTGTAGTACGTCTTTTAAACGGCAGGCTTGGATGCCAAAATGACGTTCATACGCTGCATTCCAGACTTATATGTACAGTAGGCTATAGCTAAAATGCAGCATCTGAACGTACCTGAATGCAGGGTTGCCAACTCTCACGCATTGAGCGTGAGACACACGCATTTGACCGTTTTCACACGCTCTCACGCCACACTTCCGATATCTCACACAGAAAAAAAATATCCAGTTTATTTACCCCAGATCCACATATATGATTCAATACGTTACTAGTTCGCTAGCTCTGGCGCCATCCACCGGAATCTGTGTCCATTTTACGTTCGCCACCCCCCGCTCAACAAAATACACTCGCCACCGGCTCCAGGTTAAAATCTCACTCCAAGCGAACGTCAAAAGTTGGCAACCCTGTGAATGTGGCATTTAAAATCAAACCAGATTGAATTACAATTAAAGCTAGATTTTATATTCTTCTTCCTCCCTAAGTTAAAGCTACGAAATACACAAGCAGCGCGATCGTATGAGCCACTAAGAAGCCTAAAGACTCAAACAGAAATATACACTGGAAAATTATGCTATATTATTTTATGTAATTAATTAATATTATTAATATTATTACCACAAAACAAAATTAAGTGAAAGGGATTTTCAGTTAACATGTTTATTTAACAGAAAATCAACAATATGCAACAAACGTGTAATTAACAAATTAAAGATGAGCGTCTTGCTGGTGCCAGGTGGAGGTAGTCTTTTAGGCATTTTTCAGCCTCTGCTTTCATGGGAGCGGGTAGCGCTGGGTTCTTCACTGCGGCAGCTGTGTGTCAAAATGTAGAATATTATTACTATTCTTGTTAAAGAGGCATAAGGGCTACACATTTATCAGTTATATTACCCTGAATACATTAAGTAAACTGCATGTAAGAAATAAATCATCTAATGTATCTGTTATTAGGCTAGGCTTAAGGTATTAGGTTACAAGCATAGTAAGTAATTGGAGGAGGAGTAGTATTTTCCAAAATATACAAAGGTGTTGTTATTTACCAGTCATTTTGCCGTAAAACTTTAAAAACCACATGACCTATAAGAGTCCGTAAATGCTATGCGCTTCATGCTAAAGCTAAAAATGTAACATGTAAGTCGTTCCAATATACTCACCAATAACAAGCTGTCCACAGGCTGTCTGTTTTAATACTCGCTTGTGTCCCCTGCCACACCAGTTAAGGCTTTTTGCCAGGTTTGGGGTGAAGACCTTGCTGGAGATCCACCATATCGTTCTCTTTATTGTGTGGCCTCCACTTAGTGACAGCATGTTGGTCTGAAATAAAGCACAATAAAAATAGAAATGGATAAACAGCAATCTCACTGCACCAACTGCACCTTCATAACATATGTCCTAGGAAATGTACATTCTGTTTTGCATTTTGTAATCAGGGTTCTTATTTAAAATCAGTTAATATCTTATTCATTGTATTGACTTAAAGTAAGTGATTAGAACGTTTTTGACTAATAATATAAAACTGTATACAGTCTTGGCTAAAATATTTGCACTTCTTTTTAGAAAATATTTAGATGCAATATTGACAGATTGGTGAACCTCTACCCATCTCTGGAGAGAAAGATAGATAGATAGATAGATAGAGAGAGAGATAGATAGATAGATAGAGAGAGAGATAGAGATAGATAGTCAAGTCAAATTTATTTATATAGCGCATTTTACAAAACATGTTGTCACAAAGCAGCTTTACAATCATATGGGTCCAGATCCCTAATGAGCAAGCCAAAGGCAACAGTGGCGAGGAAAAACATGATGGTGGAGATTAGGAAGAAACCTCGGGAGGACCAAGACTCAAAAGAGAACCCATCCTCCACTGGGCGGCCCTTTAGCACAAGTCCATATTTGTGGAGATAGAGAGTTGGTGGTAGCTAGATTTGATTTACAGTTTTTCTCAGTCGATTTGGTACATTTCTTTCATCATGATTTTCAAAACAGTTGCAAAGCACATAATTCACTCAAAATTCTTTGTTTTTGCTTCAAAAGCAAATATTTAGGTCAGTCAATTTGTCAGTGCCATCAGAGTATCTAGTCTGTGTGCCACTGCCTATGAACAAGGCAGTCAAAATAATTAGTCATGTTGTCAGTGCAACTATAAGTCAAAGTCAAATTTATTTATATAACGCTTTTCACAACACATGTTGTCACAAAGCAGCTTTACAGGATTTACATGGTTAACAATACTATGGGTCCATATCCCTAATGAGCAAGCCAAAGGCGACAGTGGTGAGGAAAAACTCCCTATGATGGTGGGGAATAGGAAGAAACCTCGGGAGGACCAAGACTCAAAAGGGAACCCATCCATTGGGCGGCCCGTTACAGTCACAAGTCACAGTCAGTGCAGACTGTAAGTACATTCTGATGGAAACTAGCTAAGCTTTTGATTTCAAGAATGCTGCACATGCTGTGGTATATCAAATGAAACAATACATTTTACACACAAAATACAAAGTTACACAGAACACAAAGTTACACATGACTGTATTTGGGAGACTGATAGAAAGTAATTGGGCTGGAATCAATTTTGTACAGCAATATTGTTTGACTGTATTGTTTGCACTGCAATTTGTTGACAAAAACAAATTTGATTGAAATTCAGAAAAGACAGACAGCTGACTGGAAAAACTGCAAAATTAGAAGAAACTTATTCTACACATTCAAAACAACCTGAGCACATACAGCCTCCAGAGAATATACACATTTCTGAATTTACATACATTTTCTCTATGAAATGTTTGAACAATTGAACACAGACACAGTTGTTCTTCCAATATTCAGCTGCACCCAGTGACCAGCTTCAGCCATTGTAAAACCATGACTTACATGTACAACATGGTCCACAATTGTTGCCCTTATTTCACTGTTTTGTCCCCTCAGCCTTACACCACACAGTCTTACTCCTCTTCTTGGCTGTTCACCCTGCACATGGCCTTGTGTTTCCATTATGAGACTTTGTGATACTGCAGTGTTTAGCCTCTATAAATGTTTGCCAATTACAGTAAAGGTTCATGAGACGCACCTCTGACCTGTAGTTGAGACCATTGGTTGATCTAAACCTTCACAAATTCCCTTTTTTACTGTATCTGAATGTTCACCTGCGAATAATTTAATCAAGTTAGGAAAAAATTACCAAAATGTAACGACAAAAAAAAAAAGAAGTAAAATTATGCCTTAGAGATTATGACGACATGTTCAGCACTTTTGCATCTAATGACCCAGGCGTTGGGTCTAAATGTTTTGGAGAGTAAGACAATTCAACAGACAATACGTACAACACATTTTGATAAACATGACATAAGCAATAATGTATTTGTTCTGTCCCGCACACTTGCAGCGGGATTTGTTAGTTTGTTTAATCCCAGTTGGTGAAGATTTTAATTCTCTTTTGCGCCACAAGGGGGCAGCCTTGCTACATTTGTGCTCCTGTTTTTGTTTAAATCGTGCCATCTAACGGTTAGTGGCTATAAGCAGCAAGGAGATTAGGAAGCAGCCATTCGAGCACAAAAAATCCAACTAGAGATAGAAGGGCACCAAATTACCTAGGTGACTACGTAACTGAAGACGAGGATAGTGATGGAATGCATATCACAGTAGACTACTGCTGTAGAGCAGTGTGTGGCATTCCACAGACTTATGATGAAGCAATGCAATCAGACAATTCAAAAGAATGGAGAAAAGCAATGGATGAAGAAATCCAATCTCTGAATGAGAACAAAACCTTCACCCCAACAACACTAGCAGTGGGCAAGAAACCCGTGGGGGGTAGGTGGGTTTACGCAATCAAGTCTGGTGTAGATGGGAATGACCAATACAAGGCTCGATTTACCGCTAAGGGCTACAGCCAGAAAATGGGAGTAGACTATGGGGAAACGTTTTCACCAACAGCAGACCTAACGAGTAATAGGGTTTTACATAATTGTTTAACAGAAAATGGATTCACACAAAACCAAGTGTCACAAACTCCTTGTGAGCAAAAGCTTGAATACAGTGATGATGCAGTTAAAATGACAGACATCAGAATGTACAGAGAGGCCGTGGGCAGTCTGATATACCTGACAACCTGCACTAGGCCTGATCTGAGTTTTGTGGTGAGCAGGCTGTCACAGTACCTAGCTGAGCCTACACAGGAGCAATGGGTCACTGTGAAACTTGTCCTGCGATACCTTAAAGGTACATCAAACAAAGGTTTAACCTTTAGGAGAAACAACACTGAGAATCTTGGTATACAAGCCTACAGCGATGCAGACTGGGTGGCTGATACCAGTGATCGCCGCAGTACAACAGGATACTGTGTGAACCTAAGTGAGAACAGCGCACTTATTTCATGGAAGACGAAGAAGCAACCTACTGTTGCACTTTCCACATGCGAAGCAGAGTATATGGCACTTGCTTCTACTGTTCAAGAGTGTCTTTACCTAGAACAATTACTGGGGAATATGGAAAGTTACAAATACACACAAACAATAATACATGAGGACAATCAGGGGACAATGGCCTATGTGCACGCTGTTAAGTGACGTAATTTCCGCTAAAAGGTTAGGATGGTTGTTGACATCCGGTAGCCATTGAAAGCGTACTGTGCTAGCTATTCACTTCACCAGTCTTGTAACGAGCATATTTACCGTTATTTACTTGGAAGTTTCCTTCATCTCCTGTCCGTTTACGTGTCCTAAACATGACAGTTAAACAAAAAAAAGTATCGTTTCAACAACGTACAGACAACAGGTTCAACCACCACTGCTGTGTACCATTGTGCACAGCATCGACAAGGTGTAATTCCTACCTGAGCTTCCACACCTTTCCAAAGGACTCAGAACTGCAGAAACAATGGGTGGTTAAGATCACGAGAGATCATTTTATTATCACGAGTACTTCCAGAGTGTGTTCGCGACATTTTATCGCTGCTCGAACCTCCCAATCCTACTGGACAACGACGACTGCGACCTGGAGCTTTTCCTGTGCTATTTCAATGGAATAACTATACTATTCCAACTCCACGACCTGGAGTATGGGAAAGAACAGAGCGTCCACCCAACACTGATCTAACAGAGATGCAGACTGACCATGATGATGATGACCCCTTACCGTGTCATGAACATGACTACTGCGTCAGTAATGAGCCTGCTGCTCTTGATCTCTCCCTCAATGAAAATGAAGAGCTACGCGAGGAGATACCAAGGCTCCGAAAACAAATCGAAGACTTAACTGTCAGCAGCAAGTTCTGTTTGGAGCGGTTTTCTGCCTCTGATGATGACATACGATTCTTTACCAGGTAAATAAAAAATATGGCAGGACACAGTACACGGATGGGCCTTCTCTAAAAATGAAATGAATACAATAGTAATACAATTGACAGAATAATTTGAAATTGTTTTAATTGTTCATGAGTTCATGTCTTCATTATGATTTTCTATTGCTTGGGCATAGAGAGGTATTTTGGCATGTAAGTGTTAAAGAAAAACATGTCACACCTCCTTTTCACCTCTTCTAATACACTGCTATCTCTGTAAACTCGCTGCACAAAAATATCATCATGGGCACAGATAACTAAATCACACCACTGCATACCAGTAATCAATAACTGGCCCTGGATTTGCCAATAATAACAATGGCTCTCCTTCAATCTGTGTAGGCCTTGTGCCACTTTGAGGAATTTGCAGTCTACATAGCTTTGTGCATTTGGGCACTTAATTTCAACAAGCCCAAATGATGGACGCTCAAGTGGGTCATATACAAGTCCATCAGGTGATGCACCCAGCCAAGATGCATCTGGATGAATCACTAGCCCACACTTGGTCAAGTTCAAGTTTTTCAGAACTGCATAGTCCTTTAAGGCCCCCGTTTCCATTTCAAGTCCCCTCTTCATGTGTGCTGTTTGTCGTGTCCCTCGGATTATCCTTTCTGCCAGGCTTTCTGCAGCACCTGGACCTCTAACGTGGCTCACCTCTCTGAAATGTGAGGCAGTCACTCTTTCTCTCCTAAGTGAATGCCACTCAGGTGTAGCACTTTGGGATCTTGTTGCCTCCTCAATAAGGTGAGACTGTGACAAGGTCACAGAAAGTGAGCTTAGGTGTAGCTGTTCTTGGTGTGTTGGCACAAATGAATATTCAGGTGGGCTTAGATGGTAACATTCTAGTGGCAGACTCGGGAATGGGGGTGCATCCTCATGTATGACAACACTGTCAGATGGAGGTGGTGGTTGTTGATAGGACAATACACTGCCAACTTGTACCTTCCCAAAGATGGAGTCCACAAGTGGCTTGTCAGGCGAGATGTTCATTGTGAAGATGAGTGGAAGAGAATCTGCTTTCATTCCAGCGTAGACTGGTCCAGGATTGAGGGTGGCCCGGTGTGGGAGCTCACCGCTGTAGCCCTTGAAAAGTGTACTAAAAGAAGAGTGAATAACATTTATTTTTACACATTGTAATCTGTTCACCAGCACAACTGATTGTGAATCACATATCACATGTCATCTGAAGTACAACGAGGCTAAATTAAATTTTGAAGAGAACAGGGTCTTATCAGATGATCAAAAGCATTTTTTTTTTTACCACACACTGTAATCTGCCTATTAAATTTGGTACTACATACCTAACTCCACTGGCTGTAGTAGCACCTGGTTTTGGCTTTAGGACAACCATGGCATCCACCACGGATCCAGGCTTCACCCCCTATTAATTTAAAAGATGGTGTTAGTAAAGTGACTGTGATACATTAACTAACATTAAATAATGAAATAAGACAAACCATTGTTCGTGGTTTGTGCCACTTCTGTTCTGTCTGTGTGCATGAAAGGACAGGAGGCACGACAGACATGCCAGATTCAGAATAATGAGCAGTCTGGAAAAGCAATGCAACCAAGTGGTTGCAGATTCCGCAACCAGCAACACAAGAGCAGTTGCTGTTAATGAGCACAACTGGCATTGAATCACGTAATGTCATCTGAAATACACAAGAGGCAAAATGTAATATCTTAAAAAGAAGACTTGAGCAATGTCAATAGGCGCAATTTCTGTCCCATCATGTTGTTAGTGGTGAATGTCACTTGTCTATTGTCTCATGTAACGTTTGTGCTGTTTTGCATCACTCCTAAAACACTTGGCTATACTGTCTTTCTATTCTACAGTGTTGTGCATGGTTCAATCTACTAGTTCACTGAGCAACTATAAACTATAAAATATATTTTAGATTTAAACTTCATTTTCACTCCAGATGAAATGCTTACACATAGGAGTGAAACAGGCCTACTTATATTTATATTATTTTGTTGTTTCCACCACCAACAACAGAACAGTGCAGGTTTTACTTCAACTGCTTCTTGAAGAGTGTTATCAGAATATGTTAATAGGTGTAAGTGTTGAAGCCATATGTTAATAAAGAAGATAAAAGATTTGAAAGACAGATTGACAGATTTTAGAAAATGCAGTTTGAAGAATAGCTGAGGTGGACTATATTCTGCTTTTGAGTCATAGAGGTAGATAACAATAGCTCGAACTGTAAAATAAACTCCCATTTGTTTACTATAGGCAAAACAGACTGCTAATGATTCCCACTCAGCTACTCTGCATTTGGCTACCATTGTAAGCTTTGAAAACCAATGCCTATGGCTATCACAGCTTACGTGAAGTAAGAGCAAGGATAAAAGATTGAACTTGTGTTGAACTAACTTTTGAACTTGTTCAACAGAACTTCGAACGTGACACTGAACAGAACTCGTGTCATTTTAACCAGTCCAACTCTCAGCTGGTGTGGTGTATCTGTTTTCTTCATAGATCTGTAGCAGTGAGCCCTCACTGTTATCTCGTTAGCCTTACTTTTGCCTGATACTTCCATCAGAAATACAAACATGTTTTAAAAGGCATTTCTAGTACTAGGACAGGTTGGTTCGTTACTAAAAACAACATCACTTCATTAGACTGCCACCTCAGGCTAGCTAGCTAACTAGCGTCAGCCACTTACCTTCAAAATTGCAGAGGTAGGATGAAACGTAGAACTTGAAACCCTTTTCAAGTTTACTCTGTGGCGTTGTACTTGATGCTCTGACAATACGACGCACATCGTTGACGGTAAACTTCGGAAACTCCAAGAGGCACCTTGTGAATTTCATAGACTCGGCCATAAACATCTGCACTTCCGCATACCAACCGGAAATATGGTACCATCCTTACACCAAACGACTAAGTGGTGCGTGCACCTAAGCCATTAAAAAATAATAAATAATAAAAATTGAGACGACATTACAGCTTTAAAAACGCAATAAACCAATAACATATGTACTAGATAAGCAAAAATAAGGTACCGACAAAATAAGGTTCACAGCTCCGTGTTCCTCGGGAGCGGAATATGTAAACAACGCGAGTGGAAACTATCTAACGGTGGTACGCTAACGACAGCTAGCGTCGCCACAGCGGGCTACAGTTAAGCTCGCCCATTAAGACGGAAGATATGATTAGTCAATTTAGCTGTCATTTGAAACTGGTATTGAGCTGAATTATAACTGCGTGGCCCTCTGTAAACGAACAGCGGGCATCACAGTTAGCTCGTTAGTTTCCTGTTTACTTTCTAGAAACGTCAGAGGGCGTAATATGGCGACTTCAAGCTGATTGGTTTAGTAGCCTCAATATGCAAAATAGTAACGCATTCTGGTAGCGAAATCTTATTTTGCACAGGGAAAAAATAAAATAACGTTTGAACAGTTCATGTAGAACTAAAATATATGTAATATAGAACTATTCTGTTTCCTAAATATATTTAGGTTAATATATTTTTTGGCATACCGTCATCGAGGCATATATGAATTTATAGTGGTATATATATTGTACAAATGGCCAAAGTTAAACGTGTTGTTAGGAAGCACTAGATGTTGCGCTCCCTTGGAAAGGAATCGTATGGTAATGGCATGCGATTGAAGGGATGAAGGGCTCCTAGTGACCTGCAACCGATTTTTTTTAACCTTTAGCACCACCTGACACAGTGCTCTCCTATTTTGTCCGCCTAAGCATGAAAGCCTCATATTGGACCTTTGGGTTTACCCTAAGGTGTTTAACAAGATTTCTTGTGTTGCCACAACTCCTTATAGTTTTTTTTTTTTACACAAATCACAAACAGCATCTTGGCTCTTTGTGGGGCTGAAATAGCTCCACACATGACTTCTCTTGCGTTCCGCCATAGCGTACGTACAGCGCCCTAGTACACTGAGTGAGCGTCTGTGTGTGTGTGTGTGTGAGCGTGCCGCAGTACTTACGCATTATGCACTGACCCAGGCGGAAGAAAAAGTAGTTCCCACCAACCGCATATCATTTAGACAAGATCTCAATATTTTTGTTACTTCCACAGTGTTCCTGTTAGTGCTTTGCATTACCTCAAATGACTGAAATATCAAAAGTATGGATATTTTGATTTGAAAATCGATTTTACAACATAAAGACCTGGTATCGATGGAATGGATATTTCAGTATCGATCCGCGCATCACTAACTAGAGCTGCGTCAACAAGCCAAATTTACAGGATTAGGGCTGCATGTATGAACATCACACACTGACAGAGGTGGGTAGAGTATTCAACAATTTTACTCAAGTTAAAATACTGTTACTTGAACCAAATGTTACTCAAGTAAAAGTAAAAGTATGCATCCAAAAATTTACTTGAGTAAAAGTAAAAAAGCACTTTGATAAAAAGCTACTCAAGTAGTGAGTAAATGCATGAGTACTGTCTCATGTCAATAAATTACATCATGGGAAATTGAATGACTGGAAACTGACTTTTAATGATAACATATAAAAATTATATTTATAAAAAAATATAATATATAAAAAGTATTTATTATAAATAATTTGTATTTTAGTTTGTTCCTAATTATTAGACCTGTGTAACTTTATATCCTGAGAGTAGGCGGTATCCAACTAGAGATAGAAGGGCACCAAATTACCTAGGTGACTACGTAACTGAAGACGAGGATAGTGATGGAATGCATATCACAGTAGACTACTGCTGTAGAGCAGTGTGTGGCATTCCACAGACTTATGATGAAGCAATGCAATCAGACAATTCAAAAGAATGGAGAAAAGCAATGGATGAAGAAATCCAATCTCTAAATGAGACAAAACCTTCACCCCGACAACACTAGCAGTGGGCAAGAAACCCGTGGGGGGTAGGTGGGTTTACGCAATCAAGTCTGGTGTAGATGGGAATGACCAATACAAGGCTCGATTTACCGCTAAGGGCTACAGCCAGAAAATGGGAGTAGACTATGGGGAAACGTTTTCACCAACAGCAGACCTAACGAGTAATAAGAGTTGTGTTACAAAAGGCAGTACAGGAACATTTACTGGTCCACCAGATGGATGTGAAAACGGCGTTCTTACAGTATATAAGCTGGAGAAATCACTTTATGGACTCAAACAGTCTGGACGAAATAGGAATAGGGTTTTACATAATTGTTTAACAGAAAATGGATTCACACAAAACCAAGCTGACCATTGTGTATATTCTCAAGAGTCAAAAGAAGGGAAAGTGATCATAATTGTATGGTTCTATGATCTAATCATCGCTGCAAGGGATGGAAATTAATTGAAAAGAGTGAAAGGGATGCTTGCACAGCAATTCAAGATGAAGGATTTGGGGCAACTCAAGCATTTTCTTGGTATACATTTTGATTTTTCTGGTGGGTGTATTAAGATGTCACAAGAAAAGTACACGAACAAAACTCTACAGCGTTTTAACATGTCAGAATGTAGGGTAAGAGAAACTCCTTGTGAGCAAAAGCTTGAATACAGTGATGATGCAGTTAAAATGACAGACATCAGAATGTACAGAGAGGCCGTGGGCAGTCTGATATACCTGACAACCTGCACTAGGCCTGATCTGAGTTTTGTGGTGAGCAGGCTGTCACAGTACCTAGCTGAGCCTACACAGGAGCAATGGGTCACTGTGAAACATGTCCTGCGATACCTTAAAGGTACATCAAACAAAGGTTTAACCTTTAGGAGAAACAACTCTGAGAATCTTGGTATACAAGCCTACAGCGATGCAGACTGGGCAGCTGATACCAGTGATCGCCGCAGTACAACAGGATACTGTGTGAGCCTAAGTGAGAACAGCGCACTTATTTCATGGAAGACGAAGAAGCAACCTACTGTTGCACTTTCCACATGCGAAGCAGAGTATATGGCACTTGCTTCTACTGTTCAAGAGTGTCTTTACCTAGAACAATTACTGGGGAATATGGAAAGTTACAAATACACACAAACAATAATACATGAGGACAATCAGGGGACAATGGCATATGAGCACGCTGTTAAGTGATGTAATTTCTGCTAAAAGTTTAGGATGGTTGTTGACATCCGGTAGCCATTGAAAGCGTACACTGTGCTAGCTATTCACCTCACCAGTCTTGTAACGAGCATATTTACCGTTATTTACTTGGAAGTTTCCTTCATCTCCTGTCCGTTTACGTGTCCTAAACATGACAGTTAAACAAAAAAAAGTATCGTTTCAACAACGTACAGACAGCAGGTCCAACCACCACTGCTGTGTACCATTGTGCACAGCATCGACAAGGTGTAATTCCTACCTGAGCTTCCACACCTTTCCAGAGGACTCAGAACTGCAGAAACAATGGGTGGTTAAGATCAGGAGAGATCATTTTATTATCACGAGTACTTCCCGTGTGTGTTTGCGATATTTTATCGCTGCTCGAACCTCCCAATCCTACTGGACGACAACGACTGCGACCTGGAGCTTTTCCTGTACTATTTCAATGGAATAACTATACTATTCCAACTCCACGACCTGGAGTATGGGAAAGAACAGAGCGTCCACCCAACACTGATCTAACAGAGATGCAGACTGACCATGATGATGATGACCCCTTACCGTGTCATGAACATGACTACTGCGTCAGTAATGAGCCTGCTGCGCTTGATCTCTCCCTCAATGAAAATGAAGAGCTACGCGAGGAGATACCAAGGCTCCGAAAACAAATCGAAGACTTAACTGTCAGCAGCAAGTTCTGTTTGGAGCGGTTTTCTGCCTCTGATGATGACATACGATTCTTTACCAGGTAAATAAAAAATATGGCAGGACACAGTACACGGATGGGCCTTCTCTGGTGTCTGAAATACATTGTGAATGAATTAGCCATTATATAACTTTATATATAACTTTTATATTCCACAGATTTGCAAGCCATGCCCACCTGATGGGCTTTTGGAAGCAAATAGAGCCAGCCACCCACATCATACGGGTTACAAGAGCACAGACTGTTGAGAAGACTGATCAGGTCCCTCACTCTGCCAGTGCAACGGTAAATGTTTGCGTCTTGTCCATACAAAGCATGTTATGTCATCATTTTCAAATTAATCTTTACATCAAAAGAAGTTTTGATAGTCATAATGTAATATGACAATAGGATAATGTATTTTTTCCCCAGGTTCTTCAACCAATTGATGAGTTTTTTCTCTTCATGAACTACCTGTCATTGGGACTGATGCAAAAGGATTTGGCCCACAGATTTAGAATACATCGGTCAACTGTTAGTCGTATTATTAACACCTGGGCCAACTTGCTTTATACTGTATTGGGAGCTGTTTCTATTTGGTTAGATGTGGACAGTGGTGGACAGTAACTAAGTAAATGTAATTCGTTACTGTACTTAAGTAACATTTCCATGTATCTGTACTTTACTCAAGTACTTTTATTTGATAAGACTTTATACTTTTACTTCACTACATTTCAAAGCGAAAATTTGTACTTTTCACTTCGTTACATTTACAGAAACATCTCGTTCCTTTTTCATTTTTAAATAAACGTTTAATAAAATACCGAAAGGTAAAACTGTACCATGTCACAGACTATAACCAATCAGCGCTCAGTAAGAGATTAAGATTTGTACGCTAAATGGCTGAGTATCTGACATGGCTGCAACAGATGTTTTCCCCCAACACCCCTGGCCTTATTTAGCCGAAGTGTTTGTATTCCTCGAAAAGAAGAATTATTCGTATTCCTCCTCTGCATTCCGAAGAACACATCGCTGTCATCATTTATAAACTCGCTGTCAAACTTGGAAAAAACACATCGAAGTAAGTTCACCATTAGATTAGTAGGTTTATATACCCCGGTTAATTATATCACATTGAAGTACACTACATTTAACAGATGCTTTTATCCAAAGCAGTGTGCTAGTACCCGAATTGCAATCTGTGGAGATGCTAAGCGCCAGTTTAACACAGGAGACTCCCACATCAAACGTTAAAGCCGGGGACACATACACGCGAATTTGGCCAAGCGAAGCAAACTTCGCAATTTATTCCTATGAGGGAGGCGAAGGCAAGTAAATATGAGCGAAGCAAAATTATTAAAATTATTATTAAAATTATTATCAGGGTTGGGGGGCGGGGCGGCGGCATGTGTGTAAAATGTTGGCGGGGGTGGCGGCGAGTGTAAATTGTTGGACACAAATTAAGTATTATGTCACGATCGATCGCCAGTGGTTGGCGCCACAGCGAACTAGTAACTCATTGAATCATAGATGTAGATCAGAGGTAAATAAACTAGATTTTTTTTCAGTGTGAGAAATCGGATGTATGTGAAGTGTAGTGCGAGTGAAAACGGTCTCTGGTAAAGACAGTCAATGCGTGTGTCTCACGCTCATTGCGTGAGAGTTGGCAACTCTGATTATTATTATATTAATTATTTGGCCAAGTTTAATATTATGAGTTCAGTAGCTTCTAGCTTCCCTGTCCCGCCATGTGGTGGACAACATAGAACCTCAGAAAAAGTCCCCCAAGCTAGGACTGAAGTGGCCGGTTCGAAATTACTGTTTGATGGTGAATTATGTTTTCATATTAAACGGTTTGTCCACTTGTCTACCTTTCTAGTGTGAATTATTAATATGGATAAAGTTTGGAGATGAATGTTGTGAGGATAATATAGGCTAGTTTTGTGTATTTTGTGTTTGCTAGGCAAATGTAAGGCACTGTTTCCTGTTCACTTTTTGATCGAGTAGGCCTAGGGGTTTTGATGTGACGCTAAGAAAAAAAAGGTTTTTACGTTTACTTTTAATACTTAAGTATTTTTGAAGGCAGATACTTTTGTACTTCTACTCAAGTAAAAAATTGAGGTGAATACTTTTACTTTTACTTGAGTAATATTCAATGCAAGGTAACTGTACTTTTACTCAAGTACATAATTGGTGTACTTCGTCCACCACTGGATGTGGACACTGTGAAAACTCACCTCCCAGATGTGTTTCAGGACTACGCTGACACTCAAATAATTTTAGATTGCACAGAACTGAGATGTCAAACTCCAAATTCCCTTCTCCTCCAGAGTGAAGTGTTTTCCACTTATAAATCACACTGTACATTCAAAGGGTTGATTGGGATAGCCCCTCATGGCGCAGTGACCTTTGTGTCTTCTCTTTATCAAGGTGCTATCAGTGATAAAGAGATCTTAAAGCAGTCTGGCATTGTGGCCCTCCTTGACCCATCTATGGCCATCATGGTGGACAAGGGTTTCCTTGTTGAAGACTGCATTCCATGCAAAGTCCACATACCCACGTTTCTGTCAAAGAGAGCTCAACTGTCTAGGTCAGAGATCAGAACGTCACAGTCCATTGCAAGACTGAGAGTCCATGTTGAGCGTGTGATTCGCAGAGTAAAAGAACATAAAATATTCAGCACAGTGATCCCCCTTTCAATCACAGGGAGCATAAACCAAATTCTTTACTGTTGCCTGTCTTTTGGTGAATTATCAAAATGGCCCCTTGGTAAAAGCCTGGGCAAACAATGGCTAATCTCAATCCAGAATTAGACAGATGATGTAATGTGAATGATGGTGATTTATTATTATTTTATATTTTCTCTAACCTTAAAATGATCCCTTTAAGGTCAGGGGTCGGCAACCCGCGGCTCCAGAGCCTCGTGCAGCTCAGCTTTTGAATAGAATTAATGAGTATTTAATTAACGTATAATATTTTTGAGACTTAAAAAATGTTCGGGTGGAATTTCACAAATGTCCAGTATTTAGTTTCGGTTCGCTTGAGTGACATGTCATCGTCACTGAAATAAATTTCCAATTATTTTGCTTTTGTGGCTCCGAGTCAAAAAGCTTGCCGACCCCTGCTTTAGGTCATGCTAGTCTGTAAATATTGGCTGCAATGTTAAGGTACAGTGCAATATGATAAATAGTATAAAATGCTTTCACTTTTATATGTAAAATTGACAACACAATACAACATTATGTATTTCTTAACTTTTACTGTATTTGTAAAAATGAAATGAATACAATAGTAATACAATTGACAGAATAATTTGAAATTGTTTTAATTGTTCATGAGTTCATTATGATTTTCTATTGCTTGGGCATAGAGAGGTATTTTGGCATGTAAGTGTTAAAGAAAAACATGTCACACCTCCTTTTCACCTCTTCTAATACACTGCTATCTCTGTAAACTCGCTGCACAAAAATATCATCATGGGCACAGATAACTAAATCACACCACTGCATACCAGTAATCAATAACTGGCCCTGGATTTGCCAATAATAACAATGGCTCTCCTTCAATCTGTGTAGGCCTTGTGCCACTTTGAGGAATTTGCAGTCTACATAGCTTTGTGCATTTGGGCACTTAATTTCAACAAGCCCAAATGATGGACGCTCAAGTGGGTCATATACAAGTCCATCAGGTGATGCACCCAGCCAAGATGCATCTGGATGAATCACTAGCCCACACTTGGTCAAGTTCAAGTTTTTCAGAACTGCATAGTCCTTTAAGGCCCCCGTTTCCATTTCAAGTCCTCTCTTCATGTGTGCTGTTTGTCGTGTCCCTCGGATTATCCTTTCTGCCAGGCTTTCTGCAGCACCTGGACCTCTAACGTGGCTCACCTCTCTGAAATGTGAGGCAGTCACTCTTTCTCTCCTAAGTGAATGCCACTCAGGTGTAGCACTTTGGGATCTTGTTGCCTCCTCAATAAGGTGTGACTGTGACAAGGTCACAGAAAGTGAGCTTAGGTGTAGCTGTTCTTGGTGTGTTGGCACAAATGAATATTCAGGTGGGCTTAGATGGTAACATTCTAGTGGCAGACTCGGGAATGGGGGTGCATCCTCATGTATGACAACACTGTCAGATGGAGGTGGTAGTGGAAGAGAATCTGCTTTCATTCCAGCGTAGACTGGTCCAGGATTGAGGGTGGCCCGGTGTGGGAGCTCACCGCTGTAGCCCTTGAAAAGTGCACTAAAAGAAGAGTGAATAACATTTATTTTTACACATTGTAATCTGTTCACCAGCACAACTGATTGTGAATCACATATCACATGTCATCTGAAGTACAACGAGGCTAAATTAAATTTAAGAGAACAGGGTCTTATCAGATGATCAAAAGCATTTATTTTTTTACCACACACTGTAATCTGCCTATTAAATTTGGTACTACATACCTAACTCCACTGGCTGTAGTAGCACCTGGTTTTGGCTTTAGGACAACCATGGCATCCACGGGTCCAGGCTTCACCCCCTATTAATTTAAAAGATGGTGTTAGTAAAGTGACTGTGATACATTAACTAACATTAAATAATGAAATAAGACAAACCATTGTTTGTGGTTTATGCCACTTCTGTTCTGTCTGTGTGCATGAAAGGACAGGAGGCACGACAGACATGCCAGATTCAGAATAATGAGCAGTCTGGAAAAGCAATGCAACCAAGTGGTTGCAGATTCCGCAACCAGCAACACAAGAGCAGTTGCTGTTAATGAGCACAACTGGCATTGAATCACGTAATGTCATCTGAAATACACAAGAGGCAAAATGTAATATCTTGAAAAGAAGACTTCAGCAATGTCAATAGGCGCAATTTCTGTCCCATCATGTTGTTAGTGGTGAATGTCACTTGTCTATTGTCTCATGTAACGTTTGTGCTGTTTTGCATCACTCTTAAAACACTTGGCTATACTGTCGTTCTATTCTACAGTGTTGTGCATGGTTCAATCTACTAGTTCACTTAGCAACTATAAACTATAAAATATATTTTAGATTTAAACTTCATTTTCACTCCAGATGAAATGCTTACACATAGGAGTGAAACAGGCCTACTTATATTTATATTATTTTGTTGTTTCCACCACCAACAACAGAACAGTGCAGGTTTTACTTCAACTGCTTCTTGAAGAGTGTTATCAGAATATGTTAATATGGTATAAGTGTTGAAGCCATATGTTAATAAAGAAGTTAAGATAAAAGATTTGAAAGACAGATTGACAGATTTTAGAAAATGCAGTTTGAAGAATAGCTGAGGTGGACTATATTCTGCTTTTGAGTCATAGAGGTAGATAACAATAGCTCGAACTGTAAAATAAACTCCCATTTGTTTACTATAGGCAAAACAGACTGCTAATGATTCCCACTCAGCTACTCTGCATTTGGCTACCATTGTAAGCTTTGAAAACCAATGCCTATGGCTATCACAGCTTACGTGAAGTAAGAGCAAGGATAAAAGATTGAACTTGTGTTGAACTAACTTTTGAACTTGTTCAACAGAACTTTGAACGTGACACTGAACAGAACTCGTGTCATTTTAACCAGTCCAACTCTCAGCTGGTGTGGCGTATCTGTTTTCTTCATAGATCTGTAGCAGTGAGCCCTCACTGTTATCTCGTTAGCCTTACTTTTGCCTGATACTTCCATCAGAAATACAAACATGTTTTTAAAAGGCATTTCTAGTACTAGGACAGGTCGGTTCGTTACTAAAAACAACATCACTTCATTAGACTGCCACCTCAGGCTAGCTAGCTAACTAGCGTCAGCCACTTACCTTCAAAATTGCAGAGGTAGGATGAAACGTAGAACTTGAAACCCTTTTCAAGTTTACTCTGTGGCGTTGTACTTGATGCTCTGACAATACGACGCACATCGTTGACGGTAAACTTCGGTAACTCCAAGAGGCACCATGTGAGTTTCATAGACTCGGCCATAAACATCTGCACTTCCGCATACCAACCGGAAATATGGTACCATCCTTACACCAAACGAGGAAGTGGCGCGTGCACCTAGTTTCAAATGACAGTAAAATTGACCAATCATATCTTCCCTCTTAGTGGGCGGGCTTAACTGTATGATAATTTCCGCCCGCTGTGGCGACGCTAGCTGACGTGCGCTTTGTTTACAAGGAGGAACACGGAGTTGTGGACCTATTTTTTTGGAACCTTATTTTGCTTAAAAAGTTATCTAGTACAGATATTTTTGTTTATTCCGTTTCTAAAGCTGTACTGTCGTCTCAGTTTTTTATTTTTTATTTATTGCAGTTAATTAGGAAAGGGGGGCCCACTTTTAATGGTCACGGTTCGCTACTGATATATATACGGTCTCCGGTATGAACCCTTTGGGTACAAGCCAGGCTGCATCAGGTTATTGTAGCAGCCTGGCTGATTTGGTGTTTTGGTTAAAAAAATAGGAAATTGTGATATGACGTGCTACTCAACTTTGGAATGTTTGGATTAGAATGTTTGGTTGGGAAGGTGGAATGTTTGGATTTCAATTTCGATGCTGAAAAGCTGAGAAGTAGTCGCATGACATTTTGCTGTGATTTACAATACTTACAAATATTACAAATCTTACAAATAATATCTAATTTACAATCGCAGATCTTTCTATTTGTTCTATATCTTTCTGTCTTTCTATTCTTTCTAATTTTTTTTCTTGAGAATGAGTTTTTTCCACAGGAGAACCGACCAGCCAAGGCCTGGGCAGGAACAGAAGAACTTCATAGACACACCAGGTTTTACCACTCATGGTGAGAAAAATACATTTTCATATACTGTACATAATTTTATACTTCTATGTAAGACAGTATATTTAGTTCTTATGAGTATGGATTTCCATAGGCTTATTCATAATAATAAAAAATTAAATATACACATTTATGTAGTAGGTTTCTAAGGTTCAGAAAAATAACATGTTTATTCTAGTATGTTTATTCTACTGATGACTGTCAAGATCTTTATTTCATATGTACAGGATAATATAATTAATGGAGCATGGGTTATATCTTTGATTTCTTTGACCATGGAAAAAGCCAATAAAAATAAACATTTTTAAAAAGAAACAGATTTCTAACATGACATCACAAATTCTTAAGCATTCTAATGACATCACATGGCACCATAGCCATTCTTATAATTACTTGTTCATTGGGAAACACTTACAAGGTTTTTGAGCCTCACTGTGAGGCGTGCTGGGTTTCACTTTACCTGCTGTGGGATTTTCAGGTGTGCCCTACAACCCCCAAGCGACAGTGATCCACACGGATCCCTGTGGACCAGCACCCTTCCCTCACAGAAGGACGGCGGGACCCTCAGATGTCGGCCATGTTAACACCCCTGTAGAAGGACCACTCCACACTGGTACTGTGTAACACTGAAGATTACATGCGTATTCAACAAACCAAATAACCATGCATGATAAAGTAGAAAAAAACATTTATTACATTTGTTTGTAAGGACTGGCAGAGGTGCAGAACCATCAGCTTTCTGCACATGACCTGACCAGTAAAACATCAGGTCTATCAGAAAATATGACATGACATATTCTTCAACATTGTAATGAATTCAAATGGCACTGTAGCCCTTCTTATAGACCTGATGATCTTAACAGTACACATTCCTCTGTGCCCTGGGTTGGTGTTTTGCATTTAGGCCCTGACATGGAGAGGCAGAGACACCTTGCTCAGCCCCATGTTCAAGGCGAGGTCCTGAGACAGATGGATCCAGTCAACCTCCAGCCTGATGGTGGGTATTTGGGTATTTTGGGTATAACGTTGCTTTGTGTGGAATGCTACGGTTGCTATGGACGCTATTATTGCTATGGAATTCTATTATTGGCTAGTTAGTTAGGTTAGCCTAGCGAACAGTACCACGGAGAGTTTAGAGACAATATGGCGAGGTGATCTGTCTACTGCACTGTTATTCATAATCTTTTTCTTAATGTTCAATCAACATGACAGCAGATGCCCTTCAGAGACCAGTTGGAGACCAGTTGATCCTGGAAGAGGATTATGATGAGAATTATATCCCATCTGAACAAGGTACATTAGCTGTCGCATACTACCTGTTACAGTTTAGGACCCCGGATAAAACTTTTAACAGAGCCGGAGTGGCTAATCGGGAGATTCGGGAGGATTCTCGATGGGCCGGCTCATGTCAATCTCTAGTTTGGGCCGATTGGGATGGAAAAATAATTTTGGGCATGAAACTCCCGGGCTGAAAAAGTGGCCCTGAACTCCGGCCCTGAACTTTAATATATGTTACTGAAATGGTATAATTTAATATCCACCATTGATAAAGTCTACAAGCTACAACAGTTTCATCATTTAAAAACTAAATTATAACATTGACATAATAACTTAATAATATATAATAATATTATAATAATAATATTAACAACACAGTTCCAGTTGGGACTCCTGTATGTTCGTCCAAGCTATAGCTACACTTTATAACATAGAATCAATCTCCATGCATTATGGACTTAAATATTTGAATTTGTGGGATTTTGTCTTGATTTGAAAATATCATACTGATTGTGGGTATATTCTTCTTATCTGTATTGCTCCTCAGATATCCATGATTTTGCCAGACAAATTGGCATTGACCCTGAGAGGGAGCCAGAGCTCCTATGGCTGGCCAGAGAGGTGGCTGTAGCCCCACTACCTCCTGAATGGAAACCCTGGTAGGACAAGCTCATTCTCATACAGTCACCCATAATGAAACAGTTTTCTTATCCTTACACACAGAGCAGTGAGCGTTGGTGTGAGCGTTGGTTCCTTTTAGAAAAATCCAAGCATACTCTAATGTGCCCTTAATTGAGGAATGGCTTCCATTCCAAGAACTCTACGTCTCATTCATGCTGGCTCGTTCATTCAGGTTCTTGATTACCTGACATACCAAGGCCCTTTGTCCCCTGTAACTCAGTTATAATTTTAAGTACCATTTATAGAGGTAGGATGCATCTGGACTTTATTGTGAGTGTCATAATGTCACACGGACTCTCTGGAAGCTTGCAAGAAGTGGGCATTAAATCACTTATGACCTAGGTGATTAGATGAGCAAATTAGACAGCCCAACTTTTTTTTAAAGACCATGGAACTGCAAGTCTGGAGAAGACTGAATAATTTGACTGGGAAATAAGATTGGGCAAGAGAAAATATAACAGGCAGAAGAGGATTTTTGAAGTTGGGGAGTTTGATGTGACATGAAAGATCAGACACATTTTAACATATGAAATCATTTTTGGATTCTGTATTCAAATGGTTTGGGGGAAAGTATGACCTTATTGTCAGGTGTGACAGTGGTGTCAGTACCTTCATAGATAAAACACACAAAGACAAGATCCAGGAGATATTTAATGTTAGTTGTCCCCGAAACTAACAATTGCAAAGTATAAAATGAATATTTCATCACTCTATGCAGCAGATTTGCTTGTAGACTTGGCCTTCTGGCACTATTAATCTGAGCAATGAGACCCAGAGCACCACTCAGTGTTTCAGATGTTGTCCTGTTGACACCTTTGTGGACAGTCCTGTGCTGGAGAACCTAGGCTTGTCTACATGTCAGGTGTTTTTATGTGTGTGTTTATCTATGTGATGAGCTTGTCTCCCTTTCCTACTCCAGTCAGGATGTGACTGGAGAAGTTTATTACTTCAACTTCTCCACGGGCCAGTCCACCTGGGACCACCCCTGTGATGAGCACTACCGCCAACTAGTGGCCCAGGAGCGGGAGCGTGCTCACCACGGCCGGACTGCCTCTGCCATCTCAGGCTCCGCCTCCACAGGAACCACAAAGAACAAGGAGAAGAAGAAGAAGAAGAAGAAGAAGGAGAAAAAAAAGAAGGAACCAGAGGGACTGAAGGCCCCAAGAGTGAGTTTGGATCTGTGTACCCTAAAATGTATTTTGTTACACAGCAGTTATATTTGTCACACTTTCTCTTCCATTCTACACATTCTTGACTGCTGTGTTTCTAATAACACTGAAATGAATTGAACAATTATTTGCTCATCGAAGTATATCAAAAGATTTAGGACAGCAGTCGCCTAAAGTTGAGCAGAAAGGAAAAAGAAAGCTAAATTGTGTGTGCCATTCTGCTAAAGTCTCTCTCTCTCTCTCTCTCTCTCTCTCTCTCTCTCTCTCTCTCTCTCTCTCTCTCTCTCTCTCTCTCACACACACACACTCACTCACTCTATCACTGTCTCTCAGCTGCTGGCTCCTCTGGCTCCACTGAGAGGGATGTGTGACCTTTCAGTTCCAGGACTGCGAGGTTCCCTGGGCAACTCCACAGACCTTCATCCTTTAAAGTCCTCACTAGGGGTAAATGTACGGTCTATATCCTCTAGTAGGGGTGAACATGTACAGTCTATATCCTCTAGTAGGGGTGAACATGTACAGTCTATATCCTCTAGTAGGGGAATGAAACCTCATTGTATACTTTTATAAGGTGGTGTAAGAACAAACCCTACATACGTCACTGGAAGTAAAAGAACACGTCACTCCTCTGCAAAGTTTAGCTTTTACCAAATTGACTTTGAAGTGATGGAGGTCTGAGTTCATGGCAGAGGTGTAGAGCGTATGATGGTGTGTATCTTAGGATGTATCCGGAGCAAATTTGCATTCGCTAAGAGGACGACAGCTGGAGAGTCTGGCTCCGCCCATATTTAATTCAGATCTGGAGGTGGATGAAGAGGAGGATGAAGAGCAGAAGGCGGCGTCTGTCCATGAGGTGAAAACACCTGCTAGAATATAATGCTCTGATTTTTAGCTCACTGTCACCTTTGTAGTCTTTACAGTGCAGTAAAGTATGAGGAATGATTTTCTGTATCCGTGTTGCGGTGTGTGTTTGTGTGTACGTAGAGTCTGCTAGGGTCATCAGACCTGTTGCAGAACATACACTTGGACCTGGACATCCTGAAAGGGGGACTGCAGTATGAGGTGGCCACGATGTTCTTCACTCTCCCTCACTCACACATTATGTTCCCAGCTTTTCACACACATTTATACAGCGCCACTAACATCACTGTGTGTGCTCACGTGATCTTGGTGTTACTGTAGCACCTTGCTCTACCTTTCACAAACACACACACACACACACACACACACACACACACACACACACACAATGATCTTGTGAATGTCTGTACATGCATGTTCATGCATATGTGTTTGCATGTGTTGGTGTGTTTGTCTGTGTATGAGCAGGACAGTGAAGTCAGTGGCAGTGCTCCTGTGGAGGAGAGATCCGAACCAGAACGCCAAGATCTCACTCCGTTAAGAGACCACAGCCCTGACCCACCCTTGCAGGTACTCATTAACACTCACACTGCCTCTCTTCCTATATGTCTCTCCCTCCCTCCCTCCCTCTCTCTGTCTGTCTGTCTGTCTTTCTCTACAAACACTATAGCAGTGGTATAAGTGAGGGGACCTCAAAGTTTATTTGAGGTTAGGGTTTTATTTGAGGTCATGCGCCAGAGTGTTTCTTTCTTTCAGTGTTTCTTTTTGTCTTCTTCCTTTCCGTCCATCCATCCATCCATTTATCCATTCGTCTGTTAGTCTCAGGATGAGAAAGATGGAGAGAGAGAGGAAGATGAGAAGATGAGACCACAAGTGGCAGAGAGGTTGGTCTCACTAATGCTGTTGATACCAGAATGTGGTCAACACACGCACACACATGCATAGACACACACAGCTTTTGATAATTCAACTTCAATTCAGTTCAAAATTTGGACATCGTCCATGAACATTTTCATATTTAATCTTAAATCTACTTCTGTTGTGCAGTCAGATTGTGTGACTTCTAAGTCAGAATGCACAAATGCTCACAAGTTCAGCAAATTGACTCGGAGAATTTGACTTTGTTTCGATAAATTGTTTTAAGTGAGGAAATCACAATTGCATGTTTCTACTTTCAAGATACTGTATAATATCACTGAGGCGTGAACGTTTTCCATAAATTTCACCTGAAAGCCAAACATGTCTATAACTTTGTGAGTAGTGTGTGTGTCATGATTGGTAACATTACACTGTTGGGTGTTACAGGATGATGTTGGAGCCTTCCTCGCCTCCATCCTCTTCCTCACTCTCCAAACCCTCTGGTGGACTGCAAGAGCCACTGAAGAACAATAGCGCCCTCTGCTGGCTGAGGCCGGAGACGGTTCGGGGGACAGCGAGCAGGAGCAGCGTGGCAGAGGAGACTGAGCTGGACGTGGAGGAAGAAAAGACAAAGAGAGAGGAGGAGTGTGTGTGTGTGTGTGAGTGTGGTCAGCTGTCTGGTCTGTTGCAGGAGGTGAGGGAGGAGGTTCAGAGGGAGCACAGCAGGAAGCTGGAGCAGCTGTCGCAGGAGCACCAGGAGCAGCTCCTCACCCTCAGACACGAGCACCTGGAGGAGGTGCAGTAGGGAGAATTTATTTACTCACAGCTCAGTGATCACCTGAGAGGCCGAGCCAACGTGTGTTCATCACACGGTGTGTGTGCAGGAGAGCGTGGAGAGGGAGCGCTTGTTGAGGGCTCATCTGGAGGAGAGAGAGAGGATGCAGGATTCACACACATCCCAGCTGGAGCAGCTCAGACTACAGCTCGACTCTCAGCTCCAACACACCCACAAAACACACATGCAGAAAGTAAGATCCCACACCCACACGATACGCACGCGCAAAAACGCCTCTTCTGCCGGACCCAGTCAGGTGTTTATGTGTATAAAG